>NW_026089450.1:300000-382367 GCF_933775445.1 Argentina anserina
CAAATTCAATAGAAACTCGCGTCAGAAAGCCTTACAGAAAGATACTCAAACGAGAAATGAAAAGATACACAATTGGAATAGTAAAGATACGCAAACGATGTAAAGATAAACAATTGGAATAGTAAAGATACGCAAACGATGTAAAGATACTCAGTTTGAAAGAAACACACTCCCACACTTGCAAAACTCTCAAATACAATAGAAACTCGCATCAGAAACCTTACAGAAAGATACTCAAACGAGAAATGAAAAGATACACAATTGGAATAGTAAAGATACGCAAACGATGTAAAGATACACAATTGGAATAGTAAAGATACGCAAACGATGTAAAGATACACAATTGGAATAGTAAAGATACGGAAACGATGTAAAGATACACAATTGGAATAGGAAACATACGCAAACGATGTAAAGATACTCAGTTTGAAAGAAACACACTCCCACACTTGCAAAACTCTCAAATTCAATAGAAACTCGCATCAGAAAGCCTTACAGAAAGATACTCAAACGAGAAATGAAAAGATACTCAATTGGAATTGTAAAGATACGCAAACGATGTAAAGATACACTATTGGAATAGTAAAGATACGCAAACGATGTAAAGATACTCAGTTTGAAAGAAACACACTCCCACACTTGCAAAACTCTCAAATACAATAGAAACACGCATCAGAAGCCTTACATAAAGATACTCAAACGAGAAATGAAAAGATACACAATTGGAATAGTAAAGATACGCAAACGATGTAAACATACACAATTGGAATAGTAAAGATACGCAAACGATGTAAAGATACTCAGTTTGAAAGAAACACACTCCCACACTTGCAAAACTCTCGAATTCAATAGAAACTCGCATCAGAAAGCCTTACAGAAAGATACTCAAACGAGAAATGAAAAGATACACAATTGGAATAGTAAAGATACGCAAACGATGTAAAGATACTTAGTTTGAAAGAAACACACTCCCACACTTGCAAAACTCTCAAATTCAATAGAAACTCGCATCAAAAGCCTTACAGAAAGATACTCAAACGAGAAATGAAAAGATACACAATTGGAATAGTAAAGATACGCAAATGATGTAAAGATACACAATTGTAATAGTAAAGATACGCAAACGATGTAAAGATACTCAGTTTGAAAGAAACACACTCCCACACTTACAAAACTCTCAAATTATATAGAAACTCGCATCAGAAAGCCTTACAGAAAGATACTCAAACGAGAAATGAAAAGATACTCAATTGGAATAGTAAAGATACGCAAACGATGTAAAGATACACAATTGGAATAGTAAAGATACGCAAACGATGTAAAGATACACAATTGGAATAGAAAAGATACGCAAACGATGTAAAGATACTTAGTTTGAAAGAAACACACTCCCACACTTGCAAAACTCTCAAATTCAATAGAAATTCGCATCAGAAAGCCTTACAGAAAGATACTCAAACGAGAAATGAAAAGATACACAATTGGAATAGTAAAGATACGCAAACGATGTAAATATACTCAGATTGAAAGAAACACACTCCCACACTTACAAAACTCTCAAATTATATAGAAACTCGCATCAGAAAGCCTTACAGAAAGATACTCAAACGAGAAATGAAAAGATACACAATTGGAATAGTAAACATACGCAAACGATGTAAAGATACTCAGTTTGAAAGAAACACACTCCCACACTTGCAAAACTCTCAAATTCAATAGAAATTCGCATCAGAAAGCCTTACAGAAAGATACTCAAACGAGAAATGAAAAGATACACAATTGGAATAGTAAAGATACGCAAACGATGTAAATATACTCCGTTTGAAAGAAACACACTCCCACACTTGCAAAACTCTCAAATTCAATAGAAACTCGCGTCAGAAAGCCTTACAGAAAGATACTCAAACGAGAAATGAAAAGATACACAATTGGAATAGTAAACATACGCAAACGATGTAAAGATACTCAGTTTGAAAGAAACACACTCCCACACTTGCAAAACTCTCAAATTCAATAGAAATTCGCATCAGAAAGCCTTACAGAAAGATACTCAAACGAGAAATGAAAAGATACACAATTGGAATAGTAAAGATACGCAAACGATGTAAATATACTCCGTTTGAAAGAAACACACTCCCACACTTGCAAAACTCTCAAATTCAATAGAAACTCGCGTCAGAAAGCCTTACAGAAAGATACTCAAACGAGAAATGAAAAGATACACAATTGGAATAGTAAAGATACGCAAACGATGTAAACATACACAATTGGAATACTAAAGATACGCAAACGATGTAAAGATACTCAGTTTGAAAGAAACACACTCCCACACTTGCAAAACTCTCAAATTCAGTAGAAACTCGCATCAGAGAGCCTTACAGAAAGATACTCAAACGAGAAATGAAAAGATACACAATTGGAATAGTAAAGATACGCAAACGATGTAAAGATACACAATTGGAATAGCAAAGATACGGATACGATGTAAAGATACACAATTGGAATAGTAAAGATACTCAAACGATGTAAAGATACTCAGTTTGAAAGAAACACACTCCCACTCTTGCAAAACTCTCAAATACAATAGAAACTCGCATCAGAAGCCTTACAGAAAGATACTCAAGAGAAATGAAAAGATACACAATTGGAATAGTAAAGATACGCAAACGATGTAAAGATACACAATTGGAATAGGAAACAGACGCAAACGAGGTAAAGATACTCAGTTTGAAAGAAACACACTCCCACACTTGCAAAACTCTCAAATTCAATAGAAACTCGCATCAGAAAGCCTTACAGAAAGATACTCAAACGAGAAATGAAAAGATACTCAATTGGAATAGTAAAGATACGCAAACGATGTAAAGATACACAATTGGAATAGTAAACATACGCAAACGATGTAAAGATACTCAGTTTGAAAGAAACACACTCCCACACTTGCAAAACTCTCAAATTCAATAGAAATTCGCATCAGAAAGCCTTACAGAAAGATACTCAAACGAGAAATGAAAAGATACAAAATTGGAATAGTAAAGATACGCAAACGATGTAAATATACTCAATTGGAATAGTAAAGATACGCAAACGATGTAAAGATACTCAGTTTGAAAGAAACACACTCCCACACTTGCAAAACTCTCAAATACAATAGAAACACGCATCAGAAGCCTTACATAAAGATACTCAAACGAGAAATGAAAAGATACACAATTGGAATAGTAAAGATACGCAAACGATGTAAACATACACAATTGGAATAGTAAAGATACGCAAACGATGTAAAGATACTCAGTTTGAAAGAAACACACTCCCACACTTGCAAAACTCTCGAATTCAATAGAAACTCGCATCAGAAAGCCTTACAGAAAGATACTCAAACGAGAAATGAAAAGATACACAATTGGAATAGTAAAGATACGCAAACGATGTAAAGATACTTAGTTTGAAAGAAACACACTCCCACACTTGCAAAACTCTCAAATTCAATAGAAACTCGCATCAAAAGCCTTACAGAAAGATACTCAAACGAGAAATGAAAAGATACACAATTGGAATAGTAAAGATACGCAAACGATGTAAATATACTCAGATTGAAAGAAACACACTCCCACACTTACAAAACTCTCAAATTATATAGAAACTCGCATCAGAAAGCCTTACAGAAAGATACTCAAACGAGAAATGAAAAGATACACAATTGGAATAGTACAGATACGCAAACGATGTAAACATACACAATTGGAATACTAAAGATACGCAAACGATGTAAAGATACTCAGTTTGAAAGAAACACACTCCCACACTTGCAAAACTCTCAAATTCAATAGAAACTCGCATCAAAAGCCTTACAGAAAGATACTCAAACGAGAAATGAAAAGATACACAATTGGAATAGTAAAGATACGCAAATGATGTAAAGATACACAATTGTAATAGTAAAGATACGCAAACGATGTAAAGATACTCAGTTTGAAAGAAACACACTCCCACACTTACAAAACTCTCAAATTATATAGAAACTCGCATCAGAAAGCCTTACAGAAAGATACTCAAACGAGAAATGAAAAGATACTCAATTGGAATAGTAAAGATACGCAAACGATGTAAAGATACACAATTGGAATAGAAAAGATACGCAAACGATGTAAAGATACTTAGTTTGAAAGAAACACACTCCCACACTTGCAAAACTCTCAAATACAATAGAAACACGCATCAGAAGCCTTACAGAAAGATACTCAAACGAGAAATGAAAAGATACACAATTGGAATAGTAAAGATACGCAAATGATGTAAAGATACACAATTGTAATAGTAAAGATACGCAAACGAGGTAAAGATACTCAGTTTGAAAGAAACACACTCCCACACTTGCAAAACTCTCAAATTCAATAGAAACTCGCATCAGAAAGCCTTACAGAAAGATACTCAAACGAGAAATGAAAAGATACTCAATTGGAATTGTAAAGATACGCAAACGATGTAAAGATACACTATTGGAATAGTAAAGATACGCAAACGATGTAAATATACTCAGTTTGAAAGAAACACACTCCCACACTTGCAAAACTCTCAAATACAATAGAAACACGCATCAGAAGCCTTACATAAAGATACTCAAACGAGAAATGAAAAGATACACAATTGGAATAGTAAAGATACGCAAACGATGTAAACATACACAATTGGAATAGTAAAGATACGCAAACGATGTAAAGATACTCAGTTTGAAAGAAACACACTCCCACACTTGCAAAACTCTCGAATTCAATAGAAACTCGCATCAGAAAGCCTTACAGAAAGATACTCAAACGAGAAATGAAAAGATACACAATTGGAATAGTAAAGATACGCAAACGATGTAAAGATACTTAGTTTGAAAGAAACACACTCCCACACTTGCAAAACTCTCAAATTCAATAGAAACTCGCATCAAAAGCCTTACAGAAAGATACTCAAACGAGAAATGAAAAGATACTCAATTGGAATAGTAAAGATACGCAAACGAGGTAAAGATACACAATTGGAATAGTAAAGATACGCAAACGATGTAAAGATACACAATTGGAATAGTAAAGATACGGAAACGATGTAAAGATACTCAGTTTGAAAGAAACACACTCCCACACTTGCAAAACTCTCAAATTCAATAGAAATTCGCATCAGAAAGCCTTACAGAAAGATACTCAAACGAGAAATGAAAAGATACACAATTGGAATAGTAAAGATACGCAAACGATGTAAATATACTCAGATTGAAAGAAACACACTCCCACACTTACAAAACTCTCAAATTATATAGAAACTCGCATCAGAAAGCCTTACAGAAAGATACTCAAACGAGAAATGAAAAGATACACAATTGGAATAGTAAAGATACGCAAACGATGTAAAGATACTCAGTTTGAAAGAAACACACTCCCACACTTGCAAAACTCTCAAATTCAATAGAAATTCGCATCAGAAAGCCTTACAGAAAGATACTCAAACGAGAAATGAAAAGATACACAATTGGAATAGTAAAGATACGCAAACGATGTAAATATACTCCGTTTGAAAGAAACACACTCCCACACTTGCAAAACTCTCAAATTCAATAGAAACTCGCGTCAGAAAGCCTTACAGAAAGATACTCAAACGAGAAATGAAAAGATACACAATTGGAATAGTAAAGATACGCAAACGATGTAAACATACACAATTGGAATACTAAAGATACGCAAACGATGTAAAGATACTCAGTTTGAAAGAAACACACTCCCACACTTGCAAAACTCTCAAATTCAGTAGAAACTCGCATCAGAGAGCCTTACAGAAAGATACTCAAACGAGAAATGAAAAGATACACAATTGGAATAGTAAAGATACGCAAACGATGTAAAGATACACAATTGGAATAGCAAAGATACGGATACGATGTAAAGATACACAATTGGAATAGTAAAGATACTCAAACGATGTAAAGATACTCAGTTTGAAAGAAACACACTCCCACTCTTGCAAAACTCTCAAATACAATAGAAACTCGCATCAGAAGCCTTACAGAAATATACTCAAGAGAAATGAAAAGATACACAATTGGAATAGTAAAGATACGCAAACGATGTAAAGATACACAATTGGAATAGGAAACAGACGCAAACGAGGTAAAGATACTCAGTTTGAAAGAAACACACTCCCACACTTGCAAAACTCTCAAATTCAATAGAAACTCGCATCAGAAAGCCTTACAGAAAGATACTCAAACGAGAAATGAAAAGATACTCAATTGGAATAGTAAAGATACGCAAACGATGTAAAGATACACAATTGGAATAGTAAACATACGCAAACGATGTAAAGATACTCAGTTTGAAAGAAACACACTCCCACACTTGCAAAACTCTCAAATTCAATAGAAATTCGCATCAGAAAGTCTTACAGAAAGATACTCAAACGAGAAATGAAAAGATACAAAATTGGAATAGTAAAGATACGCAAACGATGTAAATATACTCAATTGGAATAGTAAAGATACGCAAACGATGTAAAGATACTCAGTTTGAAAGAAACACACTCCCACACTTGCAAAACTCTCAAATACAATAGAAACACGCATCAGAAGCCTTACATAAAGATACTCAAACGAGAAATGAAAAGATACACAATTGGAATAGTAAAGATACGCAAACGATGTAAACATACACAATTGGAATAGTAAAGATACGCAAACGATGTAAAGATACTCAGTTTGAAAGAAACACACTCCCACACTTGCAAAACTCTCGAATTCAATAGAAACTCGCATCAGAAAGCCATACAGAAAGATACTCAAACGAGAAATGAAAAGATACACAATTGGAATAGTAAAGATACGCAAACGATGTAAAGATACTTAGTTTGAAAGAAACACACTCCCACACTTGCAAAACTCTCAAATTCAATAGAAACTCGCATCAAAAGCCTTACAGAAAGATACTCAAACGAGAAATGAAAAGATACACAATTGGAATAGTAAAGATACGCAAACGATGTAAATATACTCAGATTGAAAGAAACACACTCCCACACTTACAAAACTCTCAAATTATATAGAAACTCGCATCAGAAAGCCTTACAGAAAGATACTCAAACGAGAAATGAAAAGATACACAATTGGAATAGTAAAGATACGCAAACGATGTAAACATACACAATTGGAATACTAAAGATACGCAAACGATGTAAAGATACTCAGTTTGAAAGAAACACACTCCCACACTTGCAAAACTCTCAAATTCAATAGAAACTCGCATCAAAAGCCTTACAGAAAGATACTCAAACGAGAAATGAAAAGATACACAATTGGAATAGTAAAGATACGCAAATGATGTAAAGATACACAATTGTAATAGTAAAGATACGCAAACGATGTAAAGATACTCAGTTTGAAAGAAACACACTCCCACACTTACAAAACTCTCAAATTATATAGAAACTCGCATCAGAAAGCCTTACAGAAAGATACTCAAACGAGAAATGAAAAGATACTCAATTGGAATAGTAAAGATACGCAAACGATGTAAAGATACACAATTGGAATAGTAAAGATACGCAAACGATGTAAAGATACACAATTGGAATAGAAAAGATACGCAAACGATGTAAAGATACTTAGTTTGAAAGAAACACACTCCCACACTTGCAAAACTCTCAAATACAATAGAAACACGCATCAGAAGCCTTACAGAAAGATACTCAAACGAGAAATGAAAAGATACACAATTGGAATAGTAAAGATACGCAAATGATGTAAAGATACACAATTGTAATAGTAAAGATACGCAAACGAGGTAAAGATACTCAGTTTGAAAGAAACACACTCCCACACTTGCAAAACTCTCAAATTCAATAGAAACTCGCATCAGAAAGCCTTACAGAAAGATACTCAAACGAGAAATGAAAAGATACACAATTGGAATAGTAAAGATACGCAAACGATGTAAAGATACACAATTGGAATAGTAAAGATACGCAAACGATGTAAAGATACTCAGTTTGAAAGAAACACACTCCCACACTTGCAAAACTCTCAAATACAATAGAAACTCGTATCAGAAGCCTTACAGAAAGATACTCAAACGAGAAATGAAAAGATACACAATTGGAATAGTAAACATACGCAAACGATGTAAACATGCACAATTGGAATAGTAAAGATACGCAAACGATGTAAAGATACTCAGTTTGAAAGAAACACACTCCCACACTTGCAAAACTCTCAAATTCAAGAGAAACTCGCATCAGAAAGCCTTACAGAAAGATACTCAAACGAGAAATGAAGAGATACACAATTGGAATAGTAAAGATACGCAAACGATGTAAAGATAGACAATTGGAATAGTAAAGATACGCAAACGATGTAAAGATACTCAGTTTGAAAGAAACACACTCCCACACTTGCAAAACTCTCAAATTCAATAGAAACTCGCATCAGAAAGCCTTACAGAAAGACACTCAAATGAGAAATGAAAAGATACTCAATTGGAATTGTAAAGATACGCAAACGATGTAAAGATACACAATTGGAATAGTAAAGATACGCAAACGATGTAAAGGTACTCAGTTTGAAAGAAACACACTCCCACACTTGCAAAACTCTCAAATACAATAGAAACACGCATCAGAAGCCTTACATAAAGATACTCAAACGAGAAATGAAAAGATACACAATTGGAATAGTAAAGATACGCAAACGATGTAAAGATACACAATTGGAATAGTAAAGATACGCAAACGATGTAAAGATACTTAGTTTGAAAGAAACACACTCCCACACTTGCAAAACTCTCAAATTCAATAGAAACTCGCATCAGAAAGCCTTACAGAAAGATACTCAACCGAGAAATGAAAAGATACACAATTGGAATAGTAAATATACGCAAACGATGTAAAGATACACAATTGGAATAGTAAAGATACGCAAACGATGTAAAGATACTCAATTTGAAAGAAACACACTCCCACACTTGCAAAACTCTCAAATTCAAGAGAAACTCGCATCAGAAAGCCTTACAGAAAGATACTCAAACGAGAAATGAAGAGATACACAATTGGAATAGTAAAGATACGCAAACGATGTAAAGATACTCAATTGGAATAGTAAAGATACGCAAACGATGTAAACATGCACAATTGGAATAGTAAAGATACGCAAACGATGTAAAGATACTCAGTTTGAAAGAAACACACTCCCACACTTGCAAAACTCTCAAATTCAAGAGAAACTCGCATCAGAAAGCCTTACAGAAAGATACTCAAACGAGAAATGAAGAGATACACAATTGGAATAGTAAAGATACGCAAACGATGTAAAGATAGACAATTGGAATAGTAAAGATACGCAAACGATGTAAAGATACTCAGTTTGAAAGAAACACACTCCCACACTTGCAAAACTCTCAAATACAATAGAAACTCGCATCAGAAGCCTTACAGAAAGATACTCAAATGAGAAATGAAAAGATACACAATTGGAATAGTAAATATACGCAAACGATGTAAAGATACACAATTGGAATAGTAAAGATACGCAAACGATGTAAAGATACTCAATTTGAAAGAAACACACTCCCACACTTGCAAAACTCTCAAATTCAATAGAAACTCGCATCAGAAAGCCTTACAGAAAGATACTCAAACGAGAAATGAAAAGATACTCAATTGGAATTGTAAAGATACGCAAACGATGTAAAGATACACAATTGGAATAGTAAAGATACGCAAACGATGTAAGGATACTCAGTTTGAAATAAACACACTCCCACACTTGCAAAACTCTCAAATACAATAGAAACACGCATCAGAAGCCTTACATAAAGATACTCAAACGAGAAATGAAAAGATACATAATTCGAATTGTAATGATACGCAAACGATGTAAAGATACCCAATTGGAATAGTAAAGATACGCAAACGATGTAAAGATACTCAGTTTGAAAGAAACACACTCCCGCACTTGCAAAACTCCTAAATTCAATAGAAACTCGCATCAGAAAGCCTTACAGAAAGATACTCAAACGAGAAATGAAAAGATACACAATTGGAACAGTAAAGATACGCAAACGATGTAAAGATACTCAGTTTGAAAGAAACACACTCCCACACTTGCAAAACTCTCAAATTCAATAGAAACTCGCATCAGAAGCCTTACAGAAAGATACTCAAACGAGAAATGAAAAGATACACAATTGGAATAGTAAAGATACGCAAACGATGTAAAGATACACAATTGGAGTAGTAAAGATACGCAAACGATGTAAAGATACTCAGTTTGAAAGAAACACACTCCCACACTTGCAAAACTCTCAAATACAATAGAAACTCGCATCAGAAACCTTACAGAAAGATACTCAAACGAGAAATGAAAAGATACACAATTGGAATAGTAAAGATACGCAAACGATGTAAAGATACACAATTGGAATAGTAAAGATACGCAAACGATGTAAAGATACTCAGTTTGAAAGAAACACACTCCCACACTTGCAAAACACTCGAATTCAATAGAAACTCGCATCAGAAAGCCTTACAGAAAGATACTCAAACGAGAAATGAAAAGATACACAATTGGAATAGTAAAGATACGCAAACGATGTAAAGATACTTAGTTTGAAAGAAACACACTCCCACACATGTAAAACTCTCAAATTCAATAGAAACTCGCATCAAAAGCCTTACAGAAAGATACTCAAACGAGAAATGAAAAGATACACAATTGGAATAGTAAAGATACGCAAACGATGTAAAGATACACAATTGGAATAGTAAAGATACGCAAACGATGTAAAGATACTCAGTTTGAAAGAAACACACTCCCACACTTACAAAACTCTCAAATTATATAGAAACTCGCATCAGAAAGCCTTACAGAAAGATACTCAAAAGAGAAATGAAAAGATACACAATTGGAATAGTAAAGATACGCAAACGATGTAAAGATACACAATTGGAATAGTAAAGATACGCAAACGATGTAAACATACACAATTGGAATACTAAAGATACGCAAACGATGTAAAGATACTCAGTTTAAAAGAAACACACTCCCACACTTGCAAAACTCTCAAATTCAATAGAAACTCGCATCAAAAGCCTTACAGAAAGATACTCAAACGAGAAATGAAAAGATACACAATTGGAATAGTAAAGATACGCAAATGATGTAAAGATACACAATTGTAATAGTAAAGATACGCAAACGATGTAAAGATACTCAGTTTGAAAGAAACACACTCCCACACTTACAAAACTCTCAAATTATATAGAAACTCGCATCAGAAAGCCTTACAGAAAGATACTCAAACGAGAAATGAAAAGATACACAATTGGAACAGTAAAGATACGCAAACGATGTAAAGATACTCAGTTTGAAAGAAACACACTCCCACACTTGCAAAACTCTCAAATACAATAGAAACTCGCATCAGAAACCTTACAGAAAGATACTCAAACGAGAAATGAAAAGATACACAATTGCAATAGTAAAGATACGCAAACGATGTAAAGATACACAATTGGAATAGTAAAGATACGCAAACGATTTAAAGATACACAATTGGAATAGTAAAGATACGCAAACGATGTAAAGATACACAATTGGAATAGTAAAGATACGCAAACGATGTAAAGATACACAATTGGAATAGTAAAGATACGCAAACGATGTAAAGATACTTAGTTTGAAAGAAACACACTCCCACACTTGCAAAACTCTCAAATTCAATAGAAACTCGCAGCAGAAAGCCTTACAGAAAGATACTCAAACGAGAAATGAAAAGATACACAATTGGAATAGTAAAAATACGCAAACGATGTAAAGATACTCAGTTTGAAAGAAACACACTCCCACACTTGCAAAACTCTCAAATACAATAGAAACTCGCATCAAAAACCTTACAGAAAGATACTCAAACGAGAAATGAAAAGATACACAATTGGAATAGTAAAGATACGCAAACGATTTAAAGATACACAATTGGAATAGTAAAGAAACGCAAACGATGTAAAGATACACAATTGGAATAGTAAACATACGCAAACGATGTAAAGATACTCAGTTTGAAAGAAACACACTCCCACACTTGCAAATCTCTCAAATTCAATAGAAATTCGCATCAGAAAGCCTTACAGAAAGATACTCAAACGAGAAATGAAAAGATACACAATTGGAATAGTAAAGATACGCAAACGATGTAAATATACTCAGATTGAAAGAAACACACTCCCACACTTACAAAACTCTCAAATTATATAGAAACTCGCATCAGAAAGCCTTACAGAAAGATACTCAAACGAGAAATGAAAAGATACACAATTGGAATAGTAAAGATACGCAAACGATGTAAAGATACTCAGTTTGAAAGAAACACACTCCCACACTTGCAAAACTCTCAAATTCAATAGAAATTCGCATCAGAAAGCCTTACAGAAAGATACTCAAACGAGAAATGAAAAGATACACAATTGGAATAGTAAAGATACGCAAACGATGTAAAGATACACAATTGGAGTAGTAAAGATACGCAAACGATGTAAAGATACTCAGTTTGAAAGAAACACACTCCCACACTTGCAAAACTCTCAAATACAATAGAAACTCGCATCAGAAACCTTACAGAAAGATACTCAAACGAGAAATGAAAAGATACACAATTGGAATAGTAAAGATACGCAAACGATGTAAAGATACACAATTGGAATAGTAAAGATACGCAAACGATGTAAAGATACTCAGTTTGAAAGAAACACACTCCCACACTTGCAAAACTCTCAAATTCAATAGAAACTCGCATCAAAAGCCTTACAGAAAGATACTCAAACGAGAAATGAAAAGATACACAATTGGAATAGTAAAGATACGCAAATGATGTAAAGATACACAATTGTAATAGTAAAGATACGCAAACGATGTAAAGATACTCAGTTTGAAAGAAACACACTCCCACACTTACAAAACTCTCAAATTATATAGAAACTCGCATCAGAAAGCCTTACAGAAAGATACTCAAACGAGAAATGAAAAGATACTCAATTGGAATAGTAAAGATACGCAAACGATGTAAAGATACACAATTGGAATAGTAAAGATACGCAAACGATGTAAAGATACACAATTGGAATAGAAAAGATACGCAAACGATGTAAAGATACTTAGTTTGAAAGAAACACACTCCCACACTTGCAAAACTCTCAAATACAATAGAAACACGCATCAGAAGCCTTACAGAAAGATACTCAAACGAGAAATGAAAAGATACACAATTGGAATAGTAAAGATACGCAAATGATGTAAAGATACACAATTGTAATAGTAAAGATACGCAAACGAGGTAAAGATACTCAGTTTGAAAGAAACACACTCCCACACTTGCAAAACTCTCAAATTCAATAGAAACTCGCATCAGAAAGCCTTACAGAAAGATACTCAAACGAGAAATGAAAAGATACACAATTGGAATAGTAAAGATACGCAAACGATGTAAAGATACACAATTAGAATAGTAAAGATACGCAAACGATGTAAAGATACTCAGTTTGAAAGAAACACACTCCCACACTTGCAAAACTCTCAAATACAATAGAAACTCGTATCAGAAGCCTTACAGAAAGATACTCAAACGAGAAATGAAAAGATACACAATTGGAATAGTAAACATACGCAAACGATGTAAACATGCACAATTGGAATAGTAAAGATACGCAAACGATGTAAAGATACTCAGTTTGAAAGAAACACACTCCCACACTTGCAAAACTCTCAAATTCAAGAGAAACTCGCATCAGAAAGCCTTACAGAAAGATACTCAAACGAGAAATGAAGAGATACACAATTGGAATAGTAAAGATACGCAAACGATGTAAAGATAGACAATTGGAATAGTAAAGATACGCAAACGATGTAAAGATACTCAGTTTGAAAGAAACACACTCCCACACTTGCAAAACTCTCAAATTCAATAGAAACTCGCATCAGAAAGCCTTACAGAAAGACACTCAAATGAGAAATGAAAAGATACTCAATTGGAATTGTAAAGATACGCAAACGATGTAAAGATACACAATTGGAATAGTAAAGATACGCAAACGATGTAAAGGTACTCAGTTTGAAAGAAACACACTCCCACACTTGCAAAACTCTCAAATACAATAGAAACACGCATCAGAAGCCTTACATAAAGATACTCAAACGAGAAATGAAAAGATACACAATTGGAATAGTAAAGATACGCAAACGATGTAAAGATACACAATTGGAATAGTAAAGATACGCAAACGATGTAAAGATACTTAGTTTGAAAGAAACACACTCCCACACTTGCAAAACTCTCAAATTCAATAGAAACTCGCATCAGAAAGCCTTACAGAAAGATACTCAACCGAGAAATGAAAAGATACACAATTGGAATAGTAAATATACGCAAACGATGTAAAGATACACAATTGGAATAGTAAAGATACGCAAACGATGTAAAGATACTCAGTTTGAAAGAAACACACTCCCACACTTGCAAAACTCTCAAATTCAAGAGAAACTCGCATCAGAAAGCCTTACAGAAAGATACTCAAACGAGAAATGAAGAGATACACAATTGGAATAGTAAAGATACGCAAACGATGTAAAGATACTCAATTGGAATAGTAAAGATACGCAAACGATGTAAACATGCACAATTGGAATAGTAAAGATACGCAAACGATGTAAAGATACTCAGTTTGAAAGAAACACACTCCCACACTTGCAAAACTCTCAAATTCAAGAGAAACTCGCATCAGAAAGCCTTACAGAAAGATACTCAAACGAGAAATGAAGAGATACACAATTGGAATAGTAAAGATACGCAAACGATGTAAAGATAGACAATTGGAATAGTAAAGATACGCAAACGATGTAAAGATACTCAGTTTGAAAGAAACACACTCCCACACTTGCAAAACTCTCAAATACAATAGAAACTCGCATCAGAAGCCTTACAGAAAGATACTCAAATGAGAAATGAAAAGATACACAATTGGAATAGTAAATATACGCAAACGATGTAAAGATACACAATTGGAATAGTAAAGATACGCAAACGATGTAAAGATACTCAATTTGAAAGAAACACACTCCCACACTTGCAAAACTCTCAAATTCAATAGAAACTCGCATCAGAAAGCCTTACAGAAAGATACTCAAACGAGAAATGAAAAGATACTCAATTGGAATTGTAAAGATACGCAAACGATGTAAAGATACACAATTGGAATAGTAAAGATACGCAAACGATGTAAGGATACTCAGTTTGAAATAAACACACTCCCACACTTGCAAAACTCTCAAATACAATAGAAACACGCATCAGAAGCCTTACATAAAGATACTCAAACGAGAAATGAAAAGATACATAATTCGAATTGTAATGATACGCAAACGATGTAAAGATACCCAATTGGAATAGTAAAGATACGCAAACGATGTAAAGATACTCAGTTTGAAAGAAACACACTCCCGCACTTGCAAAACTCCTAAATTCAATAGAAACTCGCATCAGAAAGCCTTACAGAAAGATACTCAAACGAGAAATGAAAAGATACACAATTGGAACAGTAAAGATACGCAAACGATGTAAAGATACTCAGTTTGAAAGAAACACACTCCCACACTTGCAAAACTCTCAAATTCAATAGAAACTCGCATCAGAAGCCTTACAGAAAGATACTCAAACGAGAAATGAAAAGATACACAATTGGAATAGTAAAGATACGCAAACGATGTAAAGATACACAATTGGAGTAGTAAAGATACGCAAACGATGTAAAGATACTCAGTTTGAAAGAAACACACTCCCACACTTGCAAAACTCTCAAATACAATAGAAACTCGCATCAGAAACCTTACAGAAAGATACTCAAACGAGAAATGAAAAGATACACAATTGGAATAGTAAAGATACGCAAACGATGTAAAGATACACAATTGGAATAGTAAAGATACGCAAACGATGTAAAGATACTCAGTTTGAAAGAAACACACTCCCACACTTGCAAAACACTCGAATTCAATAGAAACTCGCATCAGAAAGCCTTACAGAAAGATACTCAAACGAGAAATGAAAAGATACACAATTGGAATAGTAAAGATACGCAAACGATGTAAAGATACTCAGTTTGAAAGAAACACACTCCCACACATGTAAAACTCTCAAATTCAATAGAAACTCGCATCAAAAGCCTTACAGAAAGATACTCAAACGAGAAATGAAAAGATACACAATTGGAATAGTAAAGATACGCAAACGATGTAAAGATACACAATTGGAATAGTAAAGATACGCAAACGATGTAAAGATACTCAGTTTGAAAGAAACACACTCCCACACTTACAAAACTCTCAAATTATATAGAAACTCGCATCAGAAAGCCTTACAGAAAGATACTCAAAAGAGAAATGAAAAGATACACAATTGGAATAGTAAAGATACGCAAACGATGTAAAGATACACAATTGGAATAGTAAAGATACGCAAACGATGTAAACATACACAATTGGAATACTAAAGATACGCAAACGATGTAAAGATACACAATTGGAATAGTAAAGATACGCAAACGATGTAAGGATACTCAGTTTGAAATAAACACACTCCCACACTTGCAAAACTCTCAAATACAATAGAAACACGCATCAGAAGCCTTACATAAAGATACTCAAACGAGAAATGAAAAGATACATAATTCGAATTGTAATGATACGCAAACGATGTAAAGATACCCAATTGGAATAGTAAAGATACGCAAACGATGTAAAGATACTCAGTTTGAAAGAAACACACTCCCGCACTTGCAAAACTCCTAAATTCAATAGAAACTCGCATCAGAAAGCCTTACAGAAAGATACTCAAACGAGAAATGAAAAGATACACAATTGGAACAGTAAAGATACGCAAACGATGTAAAGATACTCAGTTTGAAAGAAACACACTCCCACACTTGCAAAACTCTCAAATTCAATAGAAACTCGCATCAGAAGCCTTACAGAAAGATACTCAAACGAGAAATGAAAAGATACACAATTGGAATAGTAAAGATACGCAAACGATGTAAAGATACACAATTGGAGTAGTAAAGATACGCAAACGATGTAAAGATACTCAGTTTGAAAGAAACACACTCCCACACTTGCAAAACTCTCAAATACAATAGAAACTCGCATCAGAAACCTTACAGAAAGATACTCAAACGAGAAATGAAAAGATACACAATTGGAATAGTAAAGATACGCAAACGATGTAAAGATACACAATTGGAATAGTAAAGATACGCAAACGATGTAAAGATACTCAGTTTGAAAGAAACACACTCCCACACTTGCAAAACACTCGAATTCAATAGAAACTCGCATCAGAAAGCCTTACAGAAAGATACTCAAACGAGAAATGAAAAGATACACAATTGGAATAGTAAAGATACGCAAACGATGTAAAGATACTTAGTTTGAAAGAAACACACTCCCACACATGTAAAACTCTCAAATTCAATAGAAACTCGCATCAAAAGCCTTACAGAAAGATACTCAAACGAGAAATGAAAAGATACACAATTGGAATAGTAAAGATACGCAAACGATGTAAAGATACACAATTGGAATAGTAAAGATACGCAAACGATGTAAAGATACTCAGTTTGAAAGAAACACACTCCCACACTTACAAAACTCTCAAATTATATAGAAACTCGCATCAGAAAGCCTTACAGAAAGATACTCAAAAGAGAAATGAAAAGATACACAATTGGAATAGTAAAGATACGCAAACGATGTAAAGATACACAATTGGAATAGTAAAGATACGCAAACGATGTAAACATACACAATTGGAATACTAAAGATACGCAAACGATGTAAAGATACTCAGTTTAAAAGAAACACACTCCCACACTTGCAAAACTCTCAAATTCAATAGAAACTCGCATCAAAAGCCTTACAGAAAGATACTCAAACGAGAAATGAAAAGATACACAATTGGAATAGTAAAGATACGCAAATGATGTAAAGATACACAATTGGAATAGTAAAGATACGCAAACGATGTAAAGATACTCAGTTTGAAAGAAACACACTCCCACACTTACAAAACTCTCAAATTATATAGAAACTCGCATCAGAAAGCCTTACAGAAAGATACTCAAACGAGAAATGAAAAGATACACAATTGGAACAGTAAAGATACGCAAACGATGTAAAGATACTCAGTTTGAAAGAAACACACTCCCACACTTGCAAAACTCTCAAATACAATAGAAACTCGCATCAGAAACCTTACAGAAAGATACTCAAACGAGAAATGAAAAGATACACAATTGCAATAGTAAAGATACGCAAACGATGTAAAGATACACAATTGGAATAGTAAAGATACGCAAACGATTTAAAGATACACAATTGGAATAGTAAAGATACGCAAACGATGTAAAGATACACAATTGGAATAGTAAAGATACGCAAACGATGTAAAGATACACAATTGGAATAGTAAAGATACGCAAACGATGTAAAGATACTTAGTTTGAAAGAAACACACTCCCACACTTGCAAAACTCTCAAATTCAATAGAAACTCGCAGCAGAAAGCCTTACAGAAAGATACTCAAACGAGAAATGAAAAGATACACAATTGGAACAGTAAAGATACGCAAACGATGTAAAGATACTCAGTTTGAAAGAAACACACTCCCACACTTGCAAAACTCTCAAATACAATAGAAACTCGCATCAAAAACCTTACAGAAAGATACTCAAACGAGAAATGAAAAGATACACAATTGGAATAGTAAAGATACGCAAACGATTTAAAGATACACAATTGGAATAGTAAAGAAACGCAAACGATGTAAAGATACACAATTGGAATAGTAAACATACGCAAACGATGTAAAGATACTCAGTTTGAAAGAAACACACTCCCACACTTGCAAATCTCTCAAATTCAATAGAAATTCGCATCAGAAAGCCTTACAGAAAGATACTCAAACGAGAAATGAAAAGATACACAATTGGAATAGTAAAGATACGCAAACGATGTAAATATACTCAGATTGAAAGAAACACACTCCCACACTTACAAAACTCTCAAATTATATAGAAACTCGCATCAGAAAGCCTTACAGAAAGATACTCAAACGAGAAATGAAAAGATACACAATTGGAATAGTAAACATACGCAAACGATGTAAAGATACTCAGTTTGAAAGAAACACACTCCCACACTTGCAAAACTCTCAAATTCAATAGAAATTCGCATCAGAAAGCCTTACAGAAAGATACTCAAACGAGAAATGAAAAGATACACAATTGGAATAGTAAAGATACGCAAACGATGTAAAGATACACAATTGGAGTAGTAAAGATACGCAAACGATGTAAAGATACTCAGTTTGAAAGAAACACACTCCCACACTTGCAAAACTCTCAAATACAATAGAAACTCGCATCAGAAACCTTACAGAAAGATACTCAAACGAGAAATGAAAAGATACACAATTGGAATAGTAAAGATACGCAAACGATGTAAAGATACACAATTGGAATAGTAAAGATACGCAAACGATGTAAAGATACTCAGTTTGAAAGAAACACACTCCCACACTTGCAAAACTCTCAAATTCAATAGAAACTCGCATCAAAAGCCTTACAGAAAGATACTCAAACGAGAAATGAAAAGATACACAATTGGAATAGTAAAGATACGCAAATGATGTAAAGATACACAATTGTAATAGTAAAGATACGCAAACGATGTAAAGATACTCAGTTTGAAAGAAACACACTCCCACACTTACAAAACTCTCAAATTATATAGAAACTCGCATCAGAAAGCCTTACAGAAAGATACTCAAACGAGAAATGAAAAGATACTCAATTGGAATAGTAAAGATACGCAAACGATGTAAAGATACACAATTGGAATAGTAAAGATACGCAAACGATGTAAAGATACACAATTGGAATAGAAAAGATACGCAAACGATGTAAAGATACTTAGTTTGAAAGAAACACACTCCCACACTTGCAAAACTCTCAAATACAATAGAAACACGCATCAGAAGCCTTACAGAAAGATACTCAAACGAGAAATGAAAAGATACACAATTGGAATAGTGAAGATACGCAAATGATGTAAAGATACACAATTGTAATAGTAAAGATACGCAAACGAGGTAAAGATACTCAGTTTGAAAGAAACACACTCCCACACTTGCAAAACTCTCAAATTCAATAGAAACTCGCATCAGAAAGCCTTACAGAAAGATACTCAAACGAGAAATGAAAAGATACACAATTGGAATAGTAAAGATACGCAAACGATGTAAAGATACACAATTAGAATAGTAAAGATACGCAAACGATGTAAAGATACTCAGTTTGAAAGAAACACACTCCCACACTTGCAAAACTCTCAAATACAATAGAAACTCGTATCAGAAGCCTTACAGAAAGATACTCAAACGAGAAATGAAAAGATACACAATTGGAATAGTAAACATACGCAAACGATGTAAACATGCACAATTGGAATAGTAAAGATACGCAAACGATGTAAAGATACTCAGTTTGAAAGAAACACACTCCCACACTTGCAAAACTCTCAAATTCAAGAGAAACTCGCATCAGAAAGCCTTACAGAAAGATACTCAAACGAGAAATGAAGAGATACACAATTGGAATAGTAAAGATACGCAAACGATGTAAAGATAGACAATTGGAATAGTAAAGATACGCAAACGATGTAAAGATACTCAGTTTGAAAGAAACACACTCCCACACTTGCAAAACTCTCAAATTCAATAGAAACTCGCATCAGAAAGCCTTACAGAAAGACACTCAAATGAGAAATGAAAAGATACTCAATTGGAATTGTAAAGATACGCAAACGATGTAAAGATACACAATTGGAATAGTAAAGATACGCAAACGATGTAAAGGTACTCAGTTTGAAAGAAACACACTCCCACACTTGCAAAACTCTCAAATACAATAGAAACACGCATCAGAAGCCTTACATAAAGATACTCAAACGAGAAATGAAAAGATACACAATTGGAATAGTAAAGATACGCAAACGATGTAAAGATACACAATTGGAATAGTAAAGATACGCAAACGATGTAAAGATACTTAGTTTGAAAGAAACACACTCCCACACTTGCAAAACTCTCAAATTCAATAGAAACTCGCATCAGAAAGCCTTACAGAAAGATACTCAACCGAGAAATGAAAAGATACACAATTGGAATAGTAAATATACGCAAACGATGTAAAGATACACAATTGGAATAGTAAAGATACGCAAACGATGTAAAGATACTCAATTTGAAAGAAACACACTCCCACACTTGCAAAACTCTCAAATTCAAGAGAAACTCGCATCAGAAAGCCTTACAGAAAGATACTCAAACGAGAAATGAAGAGATACACAATTGGAATAGTAAAGATACGCAAACGATGTAAAGATACTCAATTGGAATAGTAAAGATACGCAAACGATGTAAACATGCACAATTGGAATAGTAAAGATACGCAAACGATGTAAAGATACTCAGTTTGAAAGAAACACACTCCCACACTTGCAAAACTCTCAAATTCAATAGAAACTCGCATCAGAAAGCCTTACAGAAAGATACTCAAACGAGAAATGAAGAGATACACAATTGGAATAGTAAAGATACGCAAACGATGTAAAGATAGACAATTGGAATAGTAAAGATACGCAAACGATGTAAAGATACTCAGTTTGAAAGAAACACACTCCCACACTTGCAAAACTCTCAAATACAATAGAAACTCGCATCAGAAGCCTTACAGAAAGATACTCAAATGAGAAATGAAAAGATACACAATTGGAATAGTAAATATACGCAAACGATGTAAATATACACAATTGGAATAGTAAAGATACGCAAACGATGTAAAGATACTCAATTTGAAAGAAACACACTCCCACACTTGCAAAACTCTCAAATTCAATAGAAACTCGCATCAGAAAGCCTTACAGAAAGATACTCAAACGAGAAATGAAAAGATACTCAATTGGAATTGTAAAGATACGCAAACGATGTAAAGATACACAATTGGAATAGTAAAGATACGCAAACGATGTAAGGATACTCAGTTTGAAATAAACACACTCCCACACTTGCAAAACTCTCAAATACAATAGAAACACGCATCAGAAGCCTTACATAAAGATACTCAAACGAGAAATGAAAAGATACATAATTCGAATTGTAATGATACGCAAACGATGTAAAGATACCCAATTGGAATAGTAAAGATACGCAAACGATGTAAAGATACTCAGTTTGAAAGAAACACACTCCCGCACTTGCAAAACTCCTAAATTCAATAGAAACTCGCATCAGAAAGCCTTACAGAAAGATACTCAAACGAGAAATGAAAAGATACACAATTGGAACAGTAAAGATACGCAAACGATGTAAAGATACTCAGTTTGAAAGAAACACACTCCCACACTTGCAAAACTCTCAAATTCAATAGAAACTCGCATCAGAAGCCTTACAGAAAGATACTCAAACGAGAAATGAAAAGATACACAATTGGAATAGTAAAGATACGCAAACGATGTAAAGATACACAATTGGAGTAGTAAAGATACGCAAACGATGTAAAGATACTCAGTTTGAAAGAAACACACTCCCACACTTGCAAAACTCTCAAATACAATAGAAACTCGCATCAGAAACCTTACAGAAAGATACTCAAACGAGAAATGAAAAGATACACAATTGGAATAGTAAAGATACGCAAACGATGTAAAGATACACAATTGGAATAGTAAAGATACGCAAACGATGTAAAGATACTCAGTTTGAAAGAAACACACTCCCACACTTGCAAAACACTCGAATTCAATAGAAACTCGCATCAGAAAGCCTTACAGAAAGATACTCAAACGAGAAATGAAAAGATACACAATTGGAATAGTAAAGATACGCAAACGATGTAAAGATACTTAGTTTGAAAGAAACACACTCCCACACATGTAAAACTCTCAAATTCAATAGAAACTCGCATCAAAAGCCTTACAGAAAGATACTCAAACGAGAAATGAAAAGATACACAATTGGAATAGTAAAGATACGCAAACGATGTAAAGATACACAATTGGAATAGTAAAGATACGCAAACGATGTAAAGATACTCAGTTTGAAAGAAACACACTCCCACACTTACAAAACTCTCAAATTATATAGAAACTCGCATCAGAAAGCCTTACAGAAAGATACTCAAAAGAGAAATGAAAAGATACACAATTGGAATAGTAAAGATACGCAAACGATGTAAAGATACACAATTGGAATAGTAAAGATACGCAAACGATGTAAACATACACAATTGGAATACTAAAGATACGCAAACGATGTAAAGATACTCAGTTTAAAAGAAACACACTCCCACACTTGCAAAACTCTCAAATTCAATAGAAACTCGCATCAAAAGCCTTACAGAAGATACTCAAACGAGAAATGAAAAGATACACAATTGGAATAGTAAAGATACGCAAATGATGTAAAGATACACAATTGTAATAGTAAAGATACGCAAACGATGTAAAGATACTCAGTTTGAAAGAAACACACTCCCACACTTACAAAACTCTCAAATTATATAGAAACTCGCATCAGAAAGCCTTACAGAAAGATACTCAAACGAGAAATGAAAAGATACCACAATTGGAACAGTAAAGATTACGCAAACGATGTAAAGATACTCAGTTTGAAAGAAACACACTCCCACACTTGCAAAACTCTCAAATACAATAGAAACTCGCATCAGAACCTTACAGAAAGATACTCAAACGAGAAATGAAAAGATACACAATTGCAATAGTAAAGATACGCAAACGATGTAAAGATACACAATTGGAATAGTAAAGATACGCAAACGATTTAAAGATACACAATTGGAATAGTAAAGATACGCAAACGATGTAAAGATACACAATTGGATAATAAAAGATACGCAAACGATGTAAAGATACACAATTGGAATAGTAAAGATACGCAAACGATGTAAAGATACTCAGTTTGAAAGAAACACACTCCCACACTTGCAAAACTCTCAAATTCAATAGAAACTCGCAGCAGAAAGCCTTACAGAAAGATACTCAAACGAGAAATGAAAAGATACACAATTGGAACAGTAAAGATACGCAAACGATGTAAAGATACTCAGTTTGAAAGAAACACACTCCCACACTTGCAAAACTCTCAAATACAATAGAAACTCGCATCAAAAACCTTACAGAAAGATACTCAAACGAGAAATGAAAAGATACACAATTGGAATAGTAAAGATACGCAAACGATGTAAAGATACACAATTGGAATAGTAAAGAAACGCAAACGATGTAAAGATACACAATTGGAATAGTAAACATACGCAAACGATGTAAAGATACTCAGTTTGAAAGAAACACACTCCCACACTTGCAAATCTCTCAAATTCAATAGAAATTCGCATCAGAAAGCCTTACAGAAAGATACTCAAACGAGAAATGAAAAGATACACAATTGGAATAGTAAAGATACGCAAACGATGTAAATATACTCAGATTGAAAGAAACACACTCCCACACTTACAAAACTCTCAAATTATATAGAAACTCGCATCAGAAAGCCTTACAGAAAGATACTCAAACGAGAAATGAAAAGATACACAATTGGAATAGTAAAGATACGCAAACGATGTAAAGATACTCAGTTTGAAAGAAACACACTCCCACACTTGCAAAACTCTCAAATTCAATAGAAATTCGCATCAGAAAGCCTTACAGAAAGATACTCAAACGAGAAATGAAAAGATACACAATTGGAATAGTAAAGATACGCAAACGATGTAAAGATACACAATTGGAGTAGTAAAGATACGCAAACGATGTAAAGATACTCAGTTTGAAAGAAACACACTCCCACACTTGCAAAACTCTCAAATATAATAGAAACTCGCATCAGAAACCTTACAGAAAGATACTCAAACGAGAAATGAAAAGATACACAATTGGAATAGTAAAGATACGCAAACGATGTAAAGATACACAATTGGAATAGTAAAGATACGCAAACGATGTAAAGATACTCAGTTTGAAAGAAACACACTCCCACACTTGCAAAACACTCGAATTCAATAGAAACTCGCATCAGAAAGCCTTACAGAAAGATACTCAAACGAGAAATGAAAAGATACACAATTGGAATAGTAAAGATACGCAAACGATGTAAAGATACTTAGTTTGAAAGAAACACACTCCCACACATGCAAAACTCTCAAATTCAATAGAAACTCGCATCAAAAGCCTTACAGAAAGATACTCAAACGAGAAATGAAAAGATACACAATTGGAATAGTAAAGATACGCAAACGATGTAAAGATACACAATTGGAATAGTAAAGATACGCAAACGATGTAAAGATACTGAGTTTGAAAGAAACACACTCCCACACTTACAAAACTCTCAAATTATATAGAAACTCGCATCAGAAAGCCTTACAGAAAGATACTCAAAAGAGAAATGAAAAGATACACAATTGGAATAGTAAAGATACGCAAACGATGTAAAGATACACAATTGGAATAGTAAAGATACGCAAACGATGTAAACATACACAATTGGAATACTAAAGATACGCAAACGATGTAAAGATACTCAGTTTGAAAGAAACACACTCCCACACTTGCAAAACTCTCAAATTCAATAGAAACTCGCATCAAAAGCCTTACAGAAAGATACTCAAACGAGAAATGAAAAGATACACAATTGGAATAGTAAAGATACGCAAATGATGTAAAGATACACAATTGTAATAGTAAAGATACGCAAACGATGTAAAGATACTCAGTTTGAAAGAAACACACTCCCACACTTACAAAACTCTCAAATTATATAGAAACTCGCATCAGAAAGCCTTACAGAAAGATACTCAAACGAGAAATGAAAAGATACACAATTGGAACAGTAAAGATACGCAAACGATGTAAAGATACTCAGTTTGAAAGAAACACACTCCCACACTTGCAAAACTCTCAAATACAATAGAAACTCGCATCAGAAACCTTACAGAAAGATACTCAAACGAGAAATGAAAAGATACACAATTGCAATAGTAAAGATACGCAAACGATGTAAAGATACACAATTGGAATAGTAAAGATACGCAAACGATTTAAAGATACACAATTGGAATAGTAAAGATACGCAAACGATGTAAAGATACACAATTGGAATAGTAAAGATACGCAAACGATGTAAAGATACACAATTGGAATAGTAAAGATACGCAAACGATGTAAAGATACTTAGTTTGAAAGAAACACACTCCCACACTTGCAAAACTCTCAAATTCAATAGAAACTCGCATCAAAAGCCTTACAGAAAGATACTCAAACGAGAAATGAAAAGATACACAATTGGAACAGTAAAGATACGCAAACGATGTAAAGATACTCAGTTTGAAAGAAACACACTCCCACACTTGCAAAACTCTCAAATACAATAGAAACTCGCATCAAAAACCTTACAGAAAGATACTCAAACAAGAAATGAAAAGATACACAATTGGAATAGTAAAGATACACAAACGATGTAAATATACTCCGTTTGAAAGAAACACACTCCCACACTTGCAAAACTCTCAAATTCAATAGAAACTCGCGTCAGAAAACCTTACAGAAAGATACTCAAACGAGAAATGAAAAGATACACAATTGGAATAGTAAAGATACGCAAACGATGTAAACATACACAATTGGAATACTAAAGATACGCAAACGATGTAAAGATACTCAGTTTGAAAGAAACACACTCCCGCACTTGCAAAACTCTCAAATTCAATAGAAACTCGCATCAGAAAGCCTTACAGAAAGATACTCAAACGAGAAATGAAAAGATACACAATTGGAATAGTAAAGATACGCAAACGATGTAAAGATACACAATTGGAATAGCAAAGATACGGATACGATGTAAAGATACACAATTGGAATAGTAAAGATACTCAAACGATGTAAAGATACTCAGTTTGAAAGAAACACACTCCCACTCTTGCAAAACTCTCAAATACAATAGAAACTCGCATCAGAAGCCTTACAGAAAGATACTCAAGAGAAATGAAAAGATACACAATTGGAATAGTAAAGATACGCAAACGATGTAAAGATACACAATTGGAATAGGAAACATACGCAAACGAGGTAAAGATACTCAGTTTGAAAGAAACACACTCCCACACTTGCAAAACTCTCAAATTCAATAGAAACTCGCATCAGAAAGCCTTACAGAAAGATAGTCAAACGAGAAATGAAAAGATACTCAATTGGAATAGTAAAGATACGCAAACGATGTAAAGATACACAATTGGAATAGTAAACATACGCAAACGATGTAAAGATACTCAGTTTGAAAGAAACACACTCCCACACTTGCAAAACTCTCAAATTCAATAGAAACTCGCATCAGAAAGCCTTACAGAAAGATACTCAAACGAGAAATGAAAAGATACACAATTGGAATAGTAAAGATACGCAAACGATGTAAAGATACACAATTGGAATAGTAAAGATACGCAAACGATTTAAAGATACACAATTGGAATAGTAAAGAAACGCAAACGATGTAAAGATACACAATTGGAATAGTAAAGATACGCAAACGATTTAAAGATACACAATTGGAATAGTAAAGAAACGCAAACGATGTAAAGATACACAATTGGAATAGTAAACATACGCAAACGATGTAAAGATACTCAGTTTGAAAGAAACACACTCCCACACTTGCAAAACTCTCAAATTCAATAGAAATTCGCATCAGAAAGCCTTACAGAAAGATACTCAAACGAGAAATGAAAAGATACACAATTGGAATAGTAAAGATACGCAAACGATGTAAATATACTCAGATTGAAAGAAACACACTCCCACACTTACAAAACTCTCAAATTATATAGAAACTCGCATCAGAAAGCCTTACAGAAAGATACTCAAACGAGAAATGAAAAGATACACAATTGGAATAGTAAACATACGCAAACGATGTAAAGATACTCAGTTTGAAAGAAACACACTCCCACACTTGCAAAACTCTCAAATTCAATAGAAATTCGCATCAGAAAGCCTTACAGAAAGATACTCAAACGAGAAATGAAAAGATACACAATTGGAATAGTAAAGATACGCAAACGATGTAAATATACTCAGATTGAAAGAAACACACTCCCACACTTACAAAACTCTCAAATTATATAGAAACTCGCATCAGAAAGCCTTACAGAAAGATACTCAAACGAGAAATGAAAAGATACACAATTGGAATAGTAAACATACGCAAACGATGTAAAGATACTCAGTTTGAAAGAAACACACTCCCACACTTGCAAAACTCTCAAATTCAATAGAAACTCGCGTCAGAAAACCTTACAGAAAGATACTCAAACGAGAAATGAAAAGATACACAATTGGAATAGTAAAGATACGCAAACGATGTAAACATACACAATTGGAATACTAAAGATACGCAAACGATGTAAAGATACTCAGTTTGAAAGAAACACACTCCCGCACTTGCAAAACTCTCAAATTCAATAGAAACTCGCATCAGAAAGCCTTACAGAAAGATACTCAAACGAGAAATGAAAAGATACACAATTGGAATAGTAAAGATACGCAAACGATGTAAAGATACACAATTGGAATAGCAAAGATACGGATACGATGTAAAGATACACAATTGGAATAGTAAAGATACTCAAACGATGTAAAGATACTCAGTTTGAAAGAAACACACTCCCACTCTTGCAAAACTCTCAAATACAATAGAAACTCGCATCAGAAGCCTTACAGAAAGATACTCAAGAGAAATGAAAAGATACACAATTGGAATAGTAAAGATACGCAAACGATGTAAAGATACACAATTGGAATAGGAAACATACGCAAACGAGGTAAAGATACTCAGTTTGAAAGAAACACACTCCCACACTTGCAAAACTCTCAAATTCAATAGAAACTCGCATCAGAAAGCCTTACAGAAAGATAGTCAAACGAGAAATGAAAAGATACTCAATTGGAATAGTAAAGATACGCAAACGATGTAAAGATACACAATTGGAATAGTAAACATACGCAAACGATGTAAAGATACTCAGTTTGAAAGAAACACACTCCCACACTTGCAAAACTCTCAAATTCAATAGAAACTCGCATCAGAAAGCCTTACAGAAAGATACTCAAACGAGAAATGAAAAGATACACAATTGGAATAGTAAAGATACGCAAACGATGTAAAGATACACAATTGGAATAGTAAAGATACGCAAACGATTTAAAGATACACAATTGGAATAGTAAAGAAACGCAAACGATGTAAAGATACACAATTGGAATAGTAAAGATACGCAAACGATTTAAAGATACACAATTGGAATAGTAAAGAAACGCAAACGATGTAAAGATACACAATTGGAATAGTAAACATACGCAAACGATGTAAAGATACTCAGTTTGAAAGAAACACACTCCCACACTTGCAAAACTCTCAAATTCAATAGAAATTCGCATCAGAAAGCCTTACAGAAAGATACTCAAACGAGAAATGAAAAGATACACAATTGGAATAGTAAAGATACGCAAACGATGTAAATATACTCAGATTGAAAGAAACACACTCCCACACTTACAAAACTCTCAAATTATATAGAAACTCGCATCAGAAAGCCTTACAGAAAGATACTCAAACGAGAAATGAAAAGATACACAATTGGAATAGTAAACATACGCAAACGATGTAAAGATACTCAGTTTGAAAGAAACACACTCCCACACTTGCAAAACTCTCAAATTCAATAGAAATTCGCATCAGAAAGCCTTACAGAAAGATACTCAAACGAGAAATGAAAAGATACACAATTGGAATAGTAAAGATACGCAAACGATGTAAATATACTCCGTTTGAAAGAAACACACTCCCACACTTGCAAAACTCTCAAATTCAATAGAAACTCGCGTCAGAAAACCTTACAGAAAGATACTCAAACGAGAAATGAAAAGATACACAATTGGAATAGTAAAGATACGCAAACGATGTAAACATACACAATTGGAATACTAAAGATACGCAAACGATGTAAAGATACTCAGTTTGAAAGAAACACACTCCCACACTTGCAAAACTCTCAAACACAATAGAAACTCGCATCAGAAGCCTTACAGAAAGATACTCAAACGAGAAATGAAAAGATACACAATTGGAATAGTAAAGATACGCAAACGATGTAAAGATACACAATTGGAATAGTAAAGATACGCAAACGAAGTAAAGATACACAATTGGAATAGTAAAGATACGCAAACGATGTAAAGATACACAATTGGAATAGTAAAGATACGCAAACGATGTAAAGATAAACAATTGGAATAGTAAAGATACGGAAACGATGTAAAGATACACAATTGGAATAGTAAAGATACGCAAACGATATAAAGATACACAATTGGAATAGTAAAGATACGGAAACGATGTAAAGATACACAATTGGAATAGTAAAGATACGCAAACGATGTAAAGATACTCAGTTTGAAAGAAACACACACCCACACTTGCAAAACTCTCAAATACAATAGAAACTCGCATCAGAAGCCTTACAGAAAGATACTCAAACGAGAAATGAAAAGATACACAATTGGAATAGTAAAGATACGCAAACGATGTAAAGATACACAATTGGAATAGTAAAGATACGCAAACGAAGTAAAGATACACAATTGGAATAGTAAAGATACGCAAACGATGTAAAGATACACAATTGGAATAGTAAAGATACGCAAACGATGTAAAGATAAACAATTGGAATAGTAAAGATACGGAAACGATGTAAAGATACACAATTGGAATAGTAAAGATACGCAAACGATGTAAAGATACACAATTGGAATAGTAAAGATACGGAAACGATGTAAAGATACACAATTGGAATAGTAAAGATACGCAAACGATGTAAAGATACTCAGTTTGAAAGAAACACACTCCCACACTTGCAAAACTCTCAAATTCAATAGAAACTCGCATGAGAAAGCCTGACAGAAAGATACTCAAACGAGAAATGAAAAGATACACAATTGGAATAGTAAAGATACGCAAACGAAGTAAAGATTCACAATTGGAATAGTCAAGATACTCAAACGTTGTAAAGATACTCAGTTTGAAAGAAACACACTTCCACACTTGCAAAACTCTCAAATTCAATAGAAACTGGCATCAGAAAGGCTTACAGAAAAATACTCAAACGAGAAACGAAAAGATACACAATTGGAATAGTAAAGATACGCAAACAATGTAAAGATACACAATTGGAATAGTAAAGATACGCAAACGATGTAAAGATACTCAGTTTGAAAGAAACACACTCCCACACTTGCAAAACTCTCAAATTCAATAAAAACTCGCATCAGAAAGCCTTACAGAAAGATACTCAAACGAGAAATGAAAAGATACACAATTGGAATAGTAAAGATACGCAAACGATGTAAAGATACACAATTGGAATAGTAAACATACGCAAACGTTGTAAAGATACTCAGTTTGAAAGAAACACACTCCCACACTTGCAAAACTCTCAAATTCAATAGAAACTGGCATCAGAAAGCCTTACAGAAAGATACTCAAACGAGAAATGAAAAGATACACAATTGAAATAGTAAAGATACGCAAACGATGTAAAGATACACAATTGGAATAGTAAAGATACGCAAACGATGTAAAGATACTCAGTTTGAAAGAAACACACTCCCACACTTGCAAAACTCTCAAATACAATAGAAACTCGCATCAGAAAGCCTTACAGAAAGATACTCAAACGAGAAATGAAAAGATACACAATTGGAATAGTAAAGATACGCAAACGATGTAAAGATACTCAGTTTCAAAGAAACACACTCCCACACTTGCAAAACTCTCAAATTCAATAGAAACTCGCATCAGAAAGCCTTACAGAAAGATACTCAAACGAGAAATGAAAAGATACACAATTGGAATAGTAAAGATACGCAAACGATGTAAAGATACTCAGTTTGAAAGAAACACACTCCCACACTTGCAAAACTCTCAAATACAATAGAAACTCGCAACAGAAGCCTTACAGAAAGATACCCAAACGAGAAATGAAAAGATACACAATTGGAATAGTAAAGATACGCAAACGATGTAAAGATACACAATTGGAATAGTTAATATACACAAACGATGTAAAGATACACAATTGGAATAGTAAAGATACGCAAACGATGTAAAGATACTCAGTTTGAAAGAAACACACTCCCACACTTGCAAAACTCTCAAATACAATAGAAACTAGCATCAGAAGCCTTACAGAAAGATACTCAAACGAGAAATGAAAAGATACACAATTGGAATTGTAAAGATACGCAAACGATGTAAAGATACACAATTGGAATAGTAAAGATACGCAAACGATGTAAAGATACTCAGTTTGAAAGAAACACACTCCCACACTTGCAAAACTCTCAAATTCAATAGAAACTCGCATCAGAAGCCTTACAGAAAGATACTCAAACGAGAAATGAAAAGATACACAATTGGAATAGTAAAGATACGCAAACGATGTAAAGATACACAATTGGAATAGTAAACATACGCAAACGATGTAAAGATACTAGGTTTGAAAGAAACACACTCCCACACTTGCAAAACTCTCAAATTCAATAGAAACTCGCATCAGAAAGCCTTACAGAAAGATACTCAAACGAGAAATGAAAAGATACTCAATTGGATTAGTAAAGATACGCAAACGATGTAAAGATACACAGTTGGAATAGTAAAGATACGCAAACGATGTAAAGATACACAATTGGAATAGTAAAGATACGGAAACGATGTAAAGATACACAATTGGAATAGTCAAGATACGCAAACGATGTAAAGATACTCAGTTTGAAATAAACATACTCCCACACTTGCAAAACTCTCAAATACAATAGAAACTCGCATCAGAAGGCTTACAGAAAGATACTCAAACGAGAAATGAAAAGATACACAATTGGAATAGTAAAGATACGCAAACGATGTAAAGATACACAATTAGAATAGTAAACATACGCAAACGATGTAAAGATACTCAGTTTGAAAGAAACACACTCCCACACTTGCAAAACTCTCAAATTCAATAGAAACTCGCATCAGAAAGCCTTACAGAAAGATACTCAAACGAGAAATGAAAAGATACACAATTGGAATAGTAAAGATACGCAAACGATGTAAAGATACTCAGTTTGAAAGAAACACACTCCCACACTTGCAAAACTCTCAAATACAATAGAAACTCGCATCAGAAGGCTTACAGAAAGATACTCAAACGAGAAATGAAAAGATACACAATTGGAATAGTAAAGATACGGAAACGATGTAAAGATACACAATTGGAATAGTAAACATACGCAAACAATGTAAAGATACACAATTTGAATAGTAAAGATACGCAAACGATGTAAAGATACTCAGTTTGAAAGAAACACACTCCCACACTTGCAAAACTCTCAAATTCAATAAAAACTCGCATCAGAAAGCCTTACAGAAAGATACTCAAACGAGAAATGAAAAGATACACAATTGGAATAGTAAAGATACGCAAACGATGTAAAGATACACAATTGGAATAGTAAACATACGCAAACGTTGTAAAGATACTCAGTTTGAAAGAAACACACTCCCACACTTGCAAAACTCTCAAATTCAATAGAAACTGGCATCAGAAAGCCTTACAGAAAGATACTCAAACGAGAAATGAAAAGATACACAATTGAAATAGTAAAGATACGCAAACGATGTAAAGATACACAATTGGAATAGTAAAGATACACAATTGGAATAGTAAAGATACTCAGTTTGAAAGAAACACACTCCCACACTTGCAAAACTCTCAAATACAATAGAAACTCGCATCAGAAAGCCTTACAGAAAGATACTCAAACGAGAAATGAAAAGATACACAATTGGAATAGTAAAGATACGCAAACGATGTAAAGATACTCAGTTTCAAAGAAACACACTCCCACACTTGCAAAACTCTCAAATTCAATAGAAACTCGCATCAGAAAGCCTTACAGAAAGATACTCAAACGAGAAATGAAAAGATACACAATTGGAATAGTAAAGATACGCAAACGATGTAAAGATACTCAGTTTGAAAGAAACACACTCCCACACTTGCAAAACTCTCAAATACAATAGAAACTCGCATCAGAAGCCTTACAGAAAGATACCCAAACGAGAAATGAAAAGATACACAATTGGAATAGTAAAGATACGCAAACGATGTAAAGATACACAATTGGAATAGTTAATATACACAAACGATGTAAAGATACACAATTGGAATAGTAAAGATACGCAAACGATGTAAAGATACTCAGTTTGAAAGAAACACACTCCCACACTTGCAAAACTCTCAAATACAATAGAAACTAGCATCAGAAGCCTTACAGAAAGATACTCAAACGAGAAATGAAAAGATACACAATTGGAATTGTAAAGATACGCAAACGATGTAAAGATACACAATTGGAATAGTAAAGATACGCAAACGATGTAAAGATACTCAGTTTGAAAGAAACACACTCCCACACTTGCAAAACTCTCAAATACAATAGAAACTAGCATCAGAAGCCTTACAGAAAGATACTCAAACGAGAAATGAAAAGATACACAATTGGAATTGTAAAGATACGCAAACGATGTAAAGATACACAATTGGAATAGTAAAGATACGCAAACGATGTAAAGATACTCAGTTTGAAAGAAACACACTCCCACACTTGCAAAACTCTCAAATACAATAGAAACTAGCATCAGAAGCCTTATAGAAAGATACTCAAACGAGAAATGAAAAGATACACAATTGGAATTGTAAAGATACGCAAACGATGTAAAGATACACAATTGCAATTGTAAAGATACGGAAACGATGTAAAGATACACAATTGGAATAGTAAAGATACGCAAACGATGTAAAGATACTCAGTTTGAAAGAAACACACTCCCACACTTGCAAAACTCTCAAATTCAATAGAAACTCGCATAAGAAGCCTTACAGAAAGATACTCAAACGAGAACGATGTAAAGATACACAATTGGAATAGTAAAGATACGCAAACGATATAAAGATACTCAGTTTGAAAGAAACACACTCCCACACTTGCAAAACTCTCAAATTCAATAGAAACTCGCATCAGAAAGCCTTACAGAAAGATACTCAAACGAGAAATGAAAAGATACTCAATTGGAATAGTAAAGATACGCAAACGATGTAAAGATACACAATTGAAATAGTAAAGATACGCAAACGATGTAAAGATAAACAATTGGAATAGTAAAGATACGGAAACGATGTAAAGATACACAATTGGAATAGTAAAGATACGCAAACGATGTAAAGATACACAATTGGAATAGTAAAGATACGGAAACGATGTAAAGATACACAATTAGAATAGTAAAGATACGCAAACGATGTAAAGATACTCAGTTTGAAAGAAACACACACCCACACTTGCAAAACTCTCAAATACAATAGAAACTCGGATCAGAAGCCTTACAGAAAGATACTCAAACGAGAAATGAAAAGATACACAATTGGAATAGTAAAGATACGCAAACGCTGTAAAGATACACAATTAGAATAGTAAACATACGCAAACGATGTAAAGATACTCAGTTTGAAAGAAACACACTCCCACACTTGCAAAACTCTCAAATTCAATAGAAACTCGCATCAGAAAGCCTTACAGAAAGATACTCAAACGAGAAATGAAAAGATACACAATTGGAATAGTAAAGATACGCAAACGATGTAAAGATACTCAGTTTGAAAGAAACACACTCCCACACTTGCAAAACTCTCAAATACAATAGAAACTCGCATCAGAAACCTTACAGAAAGATACTCAAACGAGAAATGAAAAGATACACAATTGGAATAGTAAAGATACGCAAACGATGTAAAGATACAAAATTGGAATAGTAAAGATACGCAAACGATGTAAAGATACCCAATTGGAATAGTAAAGATACGGAAACGATGTAAAGATACACAATTGGAATAGTAAAGATACGCAAACGATGTAAAGATACTCAGTTTGAAAGAAGCACACTCCCACACTTGCAAAACTCTCAAACACAATAGAAACTCGCATCAGAAGCCTTACAGAAAGATACTCAAACGAGAAATGAAAAGATACACAATTGGAATAGTAAAGATACGCAAACGATGTAAAGATACACAATTGGAATAGTAAAGATACGCAAACGAAGTAAAGATACACAATTGGAATAGTAAAGATACGCAAACGATGTAAAGATACACAATTGGAATAGTAAAGATACGCAAACGATATAAAGATACACAATTGGAATAGTAAAGATACGGAAACGATGTAAAGATACACAATTGGAATAGTAAAGATACGCAAACGATGTAAAGATACTCAGTTTGAAAGAAACACACACCCACACTTGCAAAACTCTCAAATACAATAGAAACTCGCATCAGAAGCCTTACAGAAAGATACTCAAACGAGAAATGAAAAGATACACAATTGGAATAGTAAAGATACGCAAACGATGTAAAGATACACAATTGGAATAGTAAAGATACGCAAACGAAGTAAAGATACACAATTGGAATAGTAAAGATACGCAAACGATGTAAAGATACACAATTGGAATAGTAAAGATACGCAAACGATGTAAAGATAAACAATTGGAATAGTAAAGATACGGAAACGATGTAAAGATACACAATTGGAATAGTAAAGATACGCAAACGATGTAAAGATACACAATTGGAATAGTAAAGATACGGAAACGATGTAAAGATACACAATTGGAATAGTAAAGATACGCAAACGATGTAAAAGATACTCAGTTTGAAAGAAACACACTCCCACACTTGCAAAACTCTCAAATTCAATAGAAACTCGCATGAGAAAGCCTGACAGAAAGATACTCAAACGAGAAATGAAAAGATACACAATTGGAATAGTAAAGATACGCAAACGATGTAAAGATACACAATTGGAATAGTCAAGATACGCAAACGTTGTAAAGATACTCAGTTTGAAAGAAACACACTCCCACACTTGCAAAACTCTCAAATTCAATAGAAACTGGCATCAGAAAGGCTTACAGAAAAATACTCAAACGAGAAACGAAAAGATACACAATTGGAATAGTAAAGATACGCAAACAATGTAAAGATACACAATTGGAATAGTAAAGATACGCAAACGATGTAAAGATACTCAGTTTGAAAGAAACACACTCCCACACTTGCAAAACTCTCAAATTCAATAAAAACTCGCATCAGAAAGCCTTACAGAAAGATACTCAAACGAGAAATGAAAAGATACACAGTTGGAATAGTAAAGATACGCAAACGATGTAAAGATACACAATTGGAATAGTAAACATACGCAAACGTTGTAAAGATACTCAGTTTGAAAGAAACACACTCCCACACTTGCAAAACTCTCAAATTCAATAGAAACTGGCATCAGAAAGCCTTACAGAAAGATACTCAAACGAGAAATGAAAAGATACACAATTGAAATAGTAAAGATACGCAAACGATGTAAAGATACACAATTGGAATAGTAAAGATACGCAAACGATGTAAAGATACACAATTGGAATAGTAAAGATACGCAAACGATGTAAAGATACTCAGTTTGAAAGAAACACACTCCCACACTTGCAAAACTCTCAAATACAATAGAAACTCGCATCAGAAAGCCTTACAGAAAGATACTCAAACGAGAAATGAAAAGATACACAATTGGAATAGTAAAGATACGCAAACGATGTAAAGATACTCAGTTTCAAAGAAACACACTCCCACACTTGCAAAACTCTCAAATTCAATAGAAACTCGCATCAGAAAGCCTTACAGAAAGATACTCAAACGAGAAATGAAAAGATACACAATTGGAATAGTAAAGATACGCAAACGATGTAAAGATACTCAGTTTGAAAGAAACACACTCCCACACTTGCAAAACTCTCAAATACAATAGAAACTCGCATCAGAAGCCTTACAGAAAGATACCCAAACGAGAAATGAAAAGATACACAATTGGAATAGTAAAGATACGCAAACGATGTAAAGATACAGAATTGGAATAGTTAATATACACAAACGATGTAAAGATACACAATTGGAATAGTAAAGATACGCAAACGATGTAAAGATACTCAGTTTGAAAGAAACACACTCCCACACTTGCACAACTCTCAAATACAATAGAAACTAGCATCAGAAGCCTTACAGAAAGATACTCAAACGAGAAATGAAAAGATACACAATTGGAATTGTAAAGATACGCAAACGATGTAAAGATACACAATTGGAATAGTAAAGATACGCAAACGATGTAAAGATACTCAGTTTGAAAGAAACACACTCCCACACTTGCAAAACTCTCAAATACAATAGAAACTAGCATCAGAAGCCTTATAGAAAGATACTCAAACGAGAAATGAAAAGATACACAATTGGAATTGTAAAGATACGCAAACGATGTAAAGATACACAATTGCAATTGTAAAGATACGGAAACGATGTAAAGATACACAATTGGAATAGTAAAGATACGCAAACGATGTAAAGATACTCAGTTTGAAAGAAACACACTCCCACACTTGCAAAACTCTCAAATTCAATAGAAACTCGCATAAGAAGCCTTACAGAAAGATACTCAAACGAGAAATGAAAAGATACACAATTGGAATAGTAAATATACGCATACGATATAAAGATACTCAGTTTGAAAGAAACACACTCCCACACTTGCAAAACTCTCAAATACAATAGAAACTAGCATCAGAAGCCTTACAGAAAGATACTCAAACGAGAAATGAAAAGATACACAATTGGAATTGTAAAGATACGCAAACGATATAAAGATACTCAGTTTGAAAGAAACACACTCCCACACTTGCAAAACTCTCAAATTCAATAGAAACTCGCATCAGAAGCCTTACAGAAAGATACTCAAACGAGAAATGAAAAGATACACAATTGGAATAGTAAAGATACGCAAACGATGTAAAGATACACAATTGGAATAGTAAACATACGCAAACGATGTAAAGATACTCAGTTTGAAAGAAACACACTCCCACACTTGCAAAACTCTCAAATTCAATAGAAACTCGCATCAGAAGCCTTACAGAAAAATACGCAAACGATATAAAGATACTCAGTTTGAAAGAAACACACTCCCACACTTGCAAAACTCTCAAATTCAATAGAAACTCGCATGAGAAAGCCTGACAGAAAGATACTCAAACGAGAAATGAAAAGATACACAATTGGAATAGTAAAGATACGCAAACGATGTAAAGATACACAATTGGAATAGTCAAGATACGCAAACGTTGTAAAGATACTCAGTTTGAAAGAAACACACTCCCACACTTGCAAAACTCTCAAATTCAATAGAAACTGGCATCAGAAAGGCTTACAGAAAAATACTCAAACGAGAAACGAAAAGATACACAATTGGAATAGTAAAGATACGCAAACAATGTAAAGATACACAATTGGAATAGTAAAGATACGCAAACGATGTAAAGATACTCAGTTTGAAAGAAACACACTCCCACACTTGCAAAACTCTCAAATTCAATAAAAACTCGCATCAGAAAGCCTTACAGAAAGATACTCAAACGAGAAATGAAAAGATACACAATTGGAATAGTAAAGATACGCAAACGATGTAAAGATACACAATTGGAATAGTAAACATACGCAAACGTTGTAAAGATACTCAGTTTGAAAGAAACACACTCCCACACTTGCAAAACTCTCAAATTCAATAGAAACTGGCATCAGAAAGCCTTACAGAAAGATACTCAAACGAGAAATGAAAAGATACACAATTGAAATAGTAAAGATACGCAAACGATGTAAAGATACCCAATTGGAATAGTAAAGATACGCAAACGATGTAAAGATACACAATTGGAATAGTAAAGATACGCAAACGATGTAAAGATACTCAGTTTGAAAGAAACACACTCCCACACTTGCAAAACTCTCAAATACAATAGAAACTCGCATCAGAAAGCCTTACAGAAAGATACTCAAACGAGAAATGAAAAGATACACAATTGGAATAGTAAAGATACGCAAACGATGTAAAGATACTCAGTTTCAAAGAAACACACTCCCACACTTGCAAAACTCTCAAATTCAATAGAAACTCGCATCAGAAAGCCTTACAGAAAGATACTCAAACGAGAAATGAAAAGATACACAATTGGAATAGTAAAGATACGCAAACGATGTAAAGATACTCAGTTTGAAAGAAACACACTCCCACACTTGCAAAACTCTCAAATACAATAGAAACTCGCATCAGAAGCCTTACAGAAAGATACCCAAACGAGAAATGAAAAGATACACAATTGGAATAGTAAAGATACGCAAACGATGTAAAGATACAGAATTGGAATAGTTAATATACACAAACGATGTAAAGATACACAATTGGAATAGTAAAGATACGCAAACGATGTAAAGATACTCAGTTTGAAAGAAACACACTCCCACACTTGCAAAACTCTCAAATACAATAGAAACTAGCATCAGAAGCCTTACAGAAAGATACTCAAACGAGAAATGAAAAGATACACAATTGGAATTGTAAAGATACGCAAACGATGTAAAGATACACAATTGGAATAGTAAAGATACGCAAACGATGTAAAGATACTCAGTTTGAAAGAAACACACTCCCACACTTGCAAAACTCTCAAATACAATAGAAACTAGCATCAGAAGCCTTATAGAAAGATACTCAAACGAGAAATGAAAAGATACCACAATTGGAATTGTAAAGATACGCAAATGATGTAAAGATACACAATTGCAATTGTAAAGATACGGAAACGATGTAAAGATACACAATTGGAATAGTAAAGATACGCAAATGATGTAAAGATACTCAGTTTGAAAGAAACACACTCCCACACTTGCAAAACTCTCAAATTCAATAGAAACTCGCATAAGAAGCCTTACAGAAAGATACTCAAACGAGAAATGAAAAGATACACAATTGGAATAGTAAATATACGCATACGATATAAAGATACTCAGTTTGAAAGAAACACACTCCCACACTTGCAAAACTCTCAAATTCAATAGAAACTCGCATAAGAAGCCTTACAGAAAGATACTCAAACGAGAAATGAAAAGATACACAATTGGAATAGTAAATATACGCATACGATATAAAGATACTCAGTTTGAAAGAAACACACTCCCACACTTGCAAAACTCTCAAATACAATAGAAACTAGCATCAGAAGCCTTACAGAAAGATACTCAAACGAGAAATGAAAAGATACACAATTGGAATTGTAAAGATACGCAAACGATATAAAGATACTCAGTTTGAAAGAAACACACTCCCACACTTGCAAAACTCTCAAATTCAATAGAAACTCGCATCAGAAGCCTTACAGAAAGATACTCAAACGAGAAATGAAAAGATACACAATTGGAATAGTAAAGATACGCAAACGATGTAAAGATACACAATTGGAATAGTAAACATACGCAAACGATGTAAAGATACTCAGTTTGAAAGAAACACACTCCCACACTTGCAAAACTCTCAAATACAATAGAAACTCGCATCAGAAACCTTACAGAAAGATACTCAAACGAGAAATGAAAAGATACACAATTGGAATAGTAAAGATACGCAAACGATGTAAAGATACACAATTGGAATAGTAAAGATACGCAAACGATGTAAAGATACTCAGTTTGAAAGAAACACACTCCCACACTTGCAAAACTCTCAAATACAATAGAAACTAGCATCAGAAGCCTTACAGAAAGATACTCAAACGAGAAATGAAAAGATACACAATTGGAATTGTAAAGATACGCAAACGATGTAAAGATACACAATTGGAATAGTAAAGATACGCAAACGATGTAAAGATACTCAGTTTGAAAGAAACACACTCCCACACTTGCAAAACTCTCAAATACAATAGAAACTAGCATCAGAAGCCTTATAGAAAGATACTCAAACGAGAAATGAAAAGATACACAATTGGAATTGTAAAGATACGCAAACGATGTAAAGATACACAATTGCAATTGTAAAGATACGGAAACGATGTAAAGATACACAATTGGAATAGTAAAGATACGCAAATGATGTAAAGATACTCAGTTTGAAAGAAACACACTCCCACACTTGCAAAACTCTCAAATTCAATAGAAACTCGCATAAGAAGCCTTACAGAAAGATACTCAAACGAGAAATGAAAAGATACACAATTGGAATAGTAAATATACGCGTACGATATAAAGATACTCAGTTTGAAAGAAACACACTCCCACACTTGCAAAACTCTCAAATACAATAGAAACTAGCATCAGAAGCCTTACAGAAAGATACTCAAACGAGAAATGAAAAGATACACAATTGGAATTGTAAAGATACGCAAACGATATAAAGATACTCAGTTTGAAAGAAACACACTCCCACACTTGCAAAACTCTCAAATTCAATAGAAACTCGCATCAGAAGCCTTACAGAAAGATACTCAAACGAGAAATGAAAAGATACACAATTGGAATAGTAAAGATACGCAAACGATGTAAAGATACACAATTGGAATAGTAAACATACGCAAACGATGTAAAGATACTCAGTTTGAAAGAAACACACTCCCACACTTGCAAAACTCTCAAATACAATAGAAACTCGCATCAGAAACCTTACAGAAAGATACTCAAACGAGAAATGAAAAGATACACAATTGGAATAGTAAAGATACGCAAACGATGTAAAGATACACAATTGGAATAGTAAAGATACGCAAACGATGTAAAGATACTCAGTTTGAAAGAAACACACTCCCACACTTACAAAACTCTCAAATACAATAGAAACTCGCATCAGAAGCCTTACAGATAGATACTCAAACGAGAAATGAAAAGATACACAATTGGAATAGTAAAGATACGCAAACGATGTAAAGATACACAATTGGAATAGTAAACATACGCAAACGATGTAAAGATACTCAGTTTGAAGGAAACACACTCCCACACTTGCAAAACTCTCATATTCAATAGAAACTCGCATCAGAAAGCCTTACAGAAAGATACTCAAACGAGAAATGAAAAGATACACAATTGGAATAGTAAAGATACGCAAACGATGTAAAGATACTCAGTTTGAAAGAAACACACTCCCACACTTGCAAAACTCTCAAATACAATAGAAACTAGCATCAGAAGCCTTACAGAAAGATACTCAAACGAGAAATGAAAAGATACACAATTGGAATTGTAAAGATACGCAAACGATATAAAGATACACAATTGGAATAGTAAAGATACGCAAACGATGTAAAGATACTCAGTTTGAAAGAAACACACTCCCACACTTGCAAAACTCTCAAATTCAATAGAAACTCGCATCAGAAGCCTTACAGAAAGATACTCAAACGAGAAATGAAAAGATACTCAATTGGAATAGTAAAGATACTCAAACGATGTAAAGATACACAATTGGAATAGTAAACATACGCAAACGATGTAAAGATACTCAGTTTGAAGGAAACACACTCCCACACTTGCAAAACTCTCAAATTCAATAGAAACTCGCATCAGAAAGCCTTACAGAAAGATACTCAAACGAGAAATGAAAAGATACACAATTGGAATAGTAAAGATACGCAAACGATGTAAAGATACTCAGTTTGAAAGAAACACACTCCCACACTTGCAAAACTCTCAAATACAATAGAAACTCGCATCAGAAGCCTTACAGAAAGATACTCAAACGAGAAATGAAAAGATACACAATTGGAATAGTAAAGATACGCAAACGATGTAAAGATTCACAATTAGAATAGTAAACATACGCAAACGATGTAAAGATACTCAGTTTGAAGGAAACACACTCCCACACTTGCAAAACTCTCAAATTCAATAGAAACTCGCATCAGAAAGCCTTACAGAAAGATACTCAAACGAGAAATGAAAAGATACACAATTGGAATAGTAAAGATACGCAAACGATGTCAAGATACAAAATTGAAATAGTAAATATACGCAAACGATGTAAAGATACACAATTGGAATAGTAAAGATACGGAAACGATGTAAAGATACACAATTGGAATAGTAAACATACGCAAACGGTGTAAAGATACTCAGTTTGAAAGAAACACACTCCCACACTTGCAAAACTCTCAAATACAAAAGAAACTCGCATCAGAAGCCTTACAGAAAGATACTCAAACGAGAAATGAAAAGATACACAATTGGAATAGTAAAGATACGCAAACGATGTAAAGATACACAATTGGAATAGTAAAGATACGCAAACGATGTAAAGATACACAATTGGAATAGTAAAGATACGCAAACGATGTAAAGATACACAATTAGAATAGTAAAGATACGCAAACGATGTAAAGATACACAATTGGAATAGTAAAGATACGCAAACGATGTAAAGATACACAATTAGAATAGTAAAGATACGCAAACGATGTAAAGATACACAATTGGAATAGTAAAGATACGCAAACGATGTAAAGATACTCAGTTTGAAAGAAACACACTCCCACACTTGCAAAACTCTCAAATACAATAGAAACTCGCATCAGAAGCCTTACAGAAAGATACTCAAACGAGAAATGAAAAGATACACAATTGGAATAGTAAAGATACGCAAACGATGTAAAGATACAAAATTGAAATAGTAAAGATACGGAAACGATGTAAAGATACACAATTGGAATAGTAAACATACGCAAACGGTGTAAAGATACTCAGTTTGAAAGAAACACACTCCCACACTTGCAAAACTCTCAAATACAATAGAAACTCGCATCAGAAGCCTTACAGAAACATACTCAAACGAGAAATGAAAAGATACACAATTGGAATAGTAAAGATACGCAAACGATGTAAAGATACACAATTGGAATAGTAAACATACGCAAACGATGTAAAGATACTCAGTTTGAAGGAAACACACTCCCACACTTGCAAAACTCTCATATTCAATAGAAACTCGCATCAGAAAGCCTTACAGAAAGATACTCAAACGAGAAATGAAAAGATACACAATTGGAATAGTAAAGATACGCAAACGATGTAAAGATACTCAGTTTGAAAGAAACACACTCCCACACTTGCAAAACTCTCAAATACAATAGAAACTCGCATCAGAAGCCTTACAGAAAGATACTCAAACGAGAAATGAAAATATACACAATTGGAATAGTAAAGATACGCAAACGATGTAAAGATACACAATTGGAATAGTAAAGATACGCAAACGATGTAAAGATCCACAATTAGAATAGTAAAGATACGCAAACGATGTAAAGATACACAATTGGAATAGTAAAGATACGCAAACGATGTAAAGATACTCAGTTTGAAAGAAACACACTCCCACACTTGCAAAACTCTCAAATTCAATAGAAACTCGCATCAGAAAGCCTTACAGAAAGATACTCAAACGAGAAATGAAAAGATACACAATTGGAATAGTAAAGATACGCAAACGATGTAAAGATACACAATTGGAATAGTAAAGATACGCAAACGATGTAAAGATACTCAGTTTGAAAGAAACACACTCCCACACTTGCAAAACTCTCAAATTCAATAGAAACTCGCATCAGAAAGCCTTACAGAAAGATACTCAAACGAGAAATGAAAAGATACACAATTGGAATTGTAAAGATACGCAAACGATATAAAGATACTCAGTTTGAAAGAAACACACTCCCACACTTGCAAAACTCTCAAATACAATAGAAACTCGCATCAGAAGCCTTACAGAAAGATACTCAAACGAGAAATGAAAAGATACACAATTGGAATAGTAAAGATACGCAAACGATGTAAAGATACAAAATTGAAATAGTAAAGATACGGAAACGATGTAAAGATACACAATTGGAATAGTAAACATACGCAAACGGTGTAAAGATACTCAGTTTGAAAGAAACACACTCCCACACTTGCAAAACTCTCAAATACAATAGAAACTCGCATCAGAAGCCTTACAGAAACATACTCAAACGAGAAATGAAAAGATACACAATTGGAATAGTAAAGATACGCAAACGATGTAAAGATACACAATTGGAATAGTAAACATACGCAAACGATGTAAAGATACTCAGTTTGAAGGAAACACACTCCCACACTTGCAAAACTCTCATATTCAATAGAAACTCGCATCAGAAAGCCTTACAGAAAGATACTTAAACGAGAAATGAAAAGATACACAATTGGAATAGTAAAGATACGCAAACGATGTAAAGATACTCAGTTTGAAAGAAACACACTCCCACACTTGCAAAACTCTCAAATACAATAGAAACTCGCATCAGAAGCCTTACAGAAAGATACTCAAACGAGAAATGAAAATATACACAATTGGAATAGTAAAGATACGCAAACGATGTAAAGATACACAATTGGAATAGTAAAGATACGCAAACGATGTAAAGATCCACAATTAGAATAGTAAAGATACGCAAACGATGTAAAGATACACAATTGGAATAGTAAAGATACGCAAACGATGTAAAGATACTCAGTTTGAAAGAAACACACTCCCACACTTGCAAAACTCTCAAATTCAATAGAAACTCGCATCAGAAAGCCTTACAGAAAGATACTCAAACGAGAAATGAAAAGATACACAATTGGAATAGTAAAGATACGCAAACGATGTAAAGATACACAATTGGAATAGTAAAGATACGCAAACGATGTAAAGATACTCAGTTTGAAAGAAACACACTCCCACACTTGCAAAACTCTCAAATTCAATAGAAACTCGCATCAGAAAGCCTTACAGAAAGATACTCAAACGAGAAATGAAAAGATACACAATTAGAATTGTAAAGATACGCAAACGATATAAAGATACTCAGTTTGAAAGAAACACACTCCCACACTTGCAAAACTCTCAAATACAATAGAAACTCGCATCAGAAGCCTTACAGAAAGATACTCAAACGAGAAATGAAAAGATACACAATTGGAATAGTAAAGATACGCAAACGATGTAAAGATACAAAATTGAAATAGTAAAGATACGGAAACGATGTAAAGATACACAATTGGAATAGTAAACATACGCAAACGGTGTAAAGATACTCAGTTTGAAAGAAACACACTCCCACACTTGCAAAACTCTCAAATACAATAGAAACTCGCATCAGAAGCCTTACAGAAACATACTCAAACGAGAAATGAAAACATACACAATTGGAATAGTAAAGATACGCAAACGATGTAAAGATACACAATTGGAATAGTAAACATACGCAAACGATGTAAAGATACTCAGTTTGAAGGAAACACACTCCCACACTTGCAAAACTCTCATATTCAATAGAAACTCGCATCAGAAAGCCTTACAGAAAGATACTCAAACGAGAAATGAAAAGATACACAATTGGAATAGTAAAGATATGCAAACGATGTAAAGATACTCAGTTTGAAAGAAACACACTCCCACACTTGCAAAACTCTCAAATACAATAGAAACTCGCATCAGAAGCCTTACAGAAAGATACTCAAACGAGAAATGAAAATATACACAATTGGAATAGTAAAGATACGCAAACGATGTAAAGATACACAATTGGAATAGTAAAGATACGCAAACGATGTAAAGATCCACAATTAGAATAGTAAAGATACGCAAACGATGTAAAGATACGCAAACGATGTAAAGATACGCAAACGATGTAAAGATACACAATTGGAATAGTAAAGATACGCAAACGATGTAAAGATACTCAGTTTGAAAGAAACACACTCCCACACTTGCAAAACTCTCAAATTCAATAGAAACTCGCATCAGAAAGCCGTACAGAAAGATACTCAAACGAGAAATGAAAAGATACACAATTGGAATAGTAAAGATACGCAAACGATGTAAAGATACACAATTGGAATAGTAAAGATACGCAAACGATGTAAAGATCCACAATTAGAATAGTAAAGATACGCAAACGATGTAAAGATACTCAGTTTGAAAGAAACACACTCCCACACTTGCAAAACTCTCAAATACAATAGAAACTCGCATCAGAAGCCTTACAGAAAGATACTCAAACGAGAAATGAAAAGATACACAATTGGAATAGTAAAGATACGCAAACGATGTAAAGATACAAAATTGAAATAGTAAAGATACGGAAACGATGTAAAGATACACAATTGGAATAGTAAACATACGCAAACGGTGTAAAGATACTCAGTTTGAAAGAAACACACTCCCACACTTGCAAAACTCTCAAATACAATAGAAACTCGCATCAGAAGCCTTACAGAAAGATACTCAAACGAGAAATGAAAAGATACACAATTGGAATAGTAAAGATACGCAAACGATGTAAAGATACACAATTGGAATAGTAAACATACGCAAACGATGTAAAGATACTCAGTTTGAAGGAAACACACTCCCACACTTGCAAAACTCTCAAATTCAATAGAAACTCGCATCAGAAAGCCTTACAGAAAGATACTCAAACGAGAAATGAAAAGATACACAATTGGAATAGTAAAGATACGCAAACGATGTAAAGATACTCAGTTTGAAAGAAACACACTCCCACACTTGCAAAACTCTCAAATACAATAGAAACTCGCATCAGAAGCCTTACAGAAAGATACTCAAACGAGAAATGAAAATATACACAATTGGAATAGTAAAGATACGCAAACGATGTAAAGATACACAATTGGAATAGTAAAGATACGCAAACGATGTAAAGATCCACAATTAGAATAGTAAAGATACGCAAACGATGTAAAGATACGCAAACGATGTAAAGATACACAATTGGAATAGTAAAGATACGCAAACGATGTAAAGATACTCAGTTTGAAAGAAACACACTCCCACACTTGCAAAACTCTCAAATTCAATAGAAACTCGCATCAGAAAGCCTTACAGAAAGATACTCAAACGAGAAATGAAAAGATACACAATTGGAATAGTAAAGATACGCAAACGATGTAAAGATACACAATTGGAATAGTAAAGATACGCAAACGATGTAAAGATACTCAGTTTGAAAGAAACACACTCCCACACTTGCAAAACTCTCAAATTCAATAGAAACTCGCATCAGAAAGCCTTACAGAAAGATACTCAAACGAGAAATGAAAAGATACACAATTGGAATAGTAAAGATACGCAAACGATGTAAAGATACTCAGTTTGAAAGAAACACACTCCCACACTTGCAAAACTCTCAAATACAATAGAAACTCGCATCAGAAGCCTTACAGAAAGATACTCAAACGAGAAATGAAAAGATACACAATTGGAATAGTAAAGATACGCAAACGATGTAAAGATACACAATTGGAATAGTAAACATACGCAAACGATGTAAAGATACTCAGTTTGAAGGAAACACACTCCCACACTTGCAAAACTCTCAAATTCAATAGAAACACGCATCAGAAAGCCTTACAGAAAGATACTCAAACGAGAAATGAAAAGATACACAATTGGAATAGTAAAGATACGCAAACGATGTAAAGATACACAATTGGAATAGTAAACATACGCAAACGATGTAAAGATACTCAGTTTGAAAGAAACACACTCCCACACTTGCAAAACTCTCAAATTCAATAGAAACTCGCATCAGAAAGCCTTACAGAAAGATACTCAAACGAGAAATGAAAAGATACACAATTGGAATAGTAAAGATACGCAAACGATGTAAAGATACACAATTGGAATAGTAAAGATACGCAAACGATGTAAAGATACTCAGTTTGAAAGAAACACACTTCCACACTTGCAAAACTCTCAAATTCAATAGAAACTCGCATCAGAAAGCCTTACAGAAAGATACTCAAACGAGAAATGAAAGGATACACAATTGGAATAGTAAAGATACGCAAACGATGTAAAGATACAAAATTGGAATAGTAAAGATACGCAAACGATGTAAAGATACACAATTGGAATAGTAAAGATACGGAAACGATGTAAAGATACACAATTGGAATAGTAAACATACGCAAACAGTGTAAAGATACTCAGTTTGAAAGAAACACACTCCCACACTTGCAAAACTCTCAAATACAATAGAAACTCGCATCAGAAGCCTTACAGAAAGATACTCAAACGAGAAATGAAAAGATACACAATTGGAATAGTAAAGATACGCAAACGATGTAAAGATACACAATTGGAATAGTAAACATACGCAAACGATGTAAAGATACTCAGTTTGAAGGAAACACACTCCCACACTTGCAAAACTCTCATATTCAATAGAAACTCGCATCAGAAAGCCTTACAGAAAGATACTCAAACGAGAAATGAAAAGATACACAATTGGAATAGTAAAGATACGCAAACGATGTAAAGATACTCAGTTTGAAAGAAACACACTACCACACTTGCAAAACTCTCAAATACAATAGAAACTCGCATCAGAAGCCTTACAGAAAGATACTCAAACGAGAAATGAAAAGATACACAATTGGAATAGTAAAGATACGCAAACGATGTAAAGATACACAATTGGAATAGTAAAGATACGCAAACGATGTAAAGATACTCAGTTTGAAAGAAACACACTCCCACACTTGCAAAACTCTCAAATACAATAGAAACTCGCATCAGAAACGTTACAGAAAGATACTTAAACGAGAAATGAAAAGATACACAATTGGAATAGTAAAGATACGCAAACGATGTAAAGATACACAATTGGAATAGTAAAGATACGCAAACGATGTAAAGATACACAATTGGAATAGTAAAGATACGGAAACGATGTAAAGATACACAATTGGAATAGTAAAGATACTCAAACGAGAAATGAAAAGATACACAATTGGAATAGTAAAGATACGCAAACGATGTAAAGATACACAATTGGAATAGTAAACATACGCAAACGATGTAAAGATACTCAGTTTGAAGGAAACACACTCCCACACTTGCAAAACTCTCAAATTCAATAGAAACTCGCATCAGAAAGCCTTACAGAAACATACTCAAACGAGAAATGAAAAGATACACAATTGGAATAGTAAAGATACGCAAACGATGTAAAGATACACAATTGGAATAGTAAAGATACGCAAACGATGTAAAGATACTCAGTTTGAAAGAAACACACTCCCACACTTGCAAAACTCTCAAATTCAATAGAAACTCGCATCAGAAGCCTTACAGAAAGATACTCAAACGAGAAATGAAAAGATACACAATTGGAATAGTAAAGATACGCAAACGATGTAAAGATACTCAGTTTGAAAGAAACACACTCCCACACTTGCAAAACTCTCAAATACAATAGAAACTCGCATCAGAAGCCTTACAGAAAGATACTCAAACGAGAAATGAAAAGATACACAATTGGAATAGTAAAGATACGCAAACGATGTAAAGATACACAATTGGAATAGTAAACATACGCAAACGATGTAAAGATACTCAGTTTGAAGGAAACACACTCCCACACTTGCAAAACTCTCAAATTCAATAGAAACTCGCATCAGAAAGCCTTACAGAAAGATACTCAAACGAGAAATGAAAAGATACACAATTGGAATAGTAAAGATACGCAAACGATGTAAAGATACACAATTGGAATAGTAAAGATACGCAAACGATGTAAAGATACTCAGTTTGAAAGAAACACACTCCCACACTTGCAAAACTCTCAAATTCAATAGAAACTCGCATCAGAAAGCCTTACAGAAAGATACTCAAACGAGAAATGAAAAGATACACAATTGGAATAGTAAAGATACGCAAACGATGTAAAGATACACAATTGGAATAGTAAAGATACGCAAACGATGTAAAGATACTCAGTTTGAAAGAAACACACTTCCACACTTGCAAAACTCTCAAATTCAATAGAAACTCGCATCAGAAAGCCTTACAGAAAGATACTCAAACGAGAAATGAAAGGATACACAATTGGAATAGTAAAGATACGCAAACGATGTAAAGATACAAAATTGGAATAGTAAAGATACGCAAACGATGTAAAGATACACAATTGGAATAGTAAAGATACGCAAACGATGTAAAGATACTCAGTTTGAAAGAAACACACTTCCACACTTGCAAAACTCTCAAATTCAATAGAAACTCGCATCAGAAAGCCTTACAGAAAGATACTCAAACGAGAAATGAAAGGATACACAATTGGAATAGTAAAGATACGCAAACGATGTAAAGATACAAAATTGGAATAGTAAAGATACGCAAACGATGTAAAGATACACAATTGGAATAGTAAAGATACGGAAACGATGTAAAGATACACAATTGGAATAGTAAACATACGCAAACAGTGTAAAGATACTCAGTTTGAAAGAAACACACTCCCACACTTGCAAAACTCTCAAATACAATAGAAACTCGCATCAGAAGCCTTACAGAAAGATACTCAAACGAGAAATGAAAAGATACACAATTGGAATAGTAAAGATACGCAAACGATGTAAAGATACACAATTGGAATAGTAAACATACGCAAACGATGTAAAGATACTCAGTTTGAAGGAAACACACTCCCACACTTGCAAAACTCTCATATTCAATAGAAACTCGCATCAGAAAGCCTTACAGAAAGATACTCAAACGAGAAATGAAAAGATACACAATTGGAATAGTAAAGATACGCAAACGATGTAAAGATACAAAATTGGAATAGTAAAGATACGGAAACGATGTAAAGATACTCAGTTTGAAAGAAACACACTCCCACACTTGCAAAACTCTCAAATACAATAGAAACTCGCATCAGAAGCCTTACAGAAAGATACTCAAACGAGAAATGAAAAGATACAAAATTGGAATAGTAAAGATACGCAAACGATGTATAGATACACAATTGGAATAGTAAAGATACGGAAACGATGTAAAGATACACAATTGGAATAGTAAACATACGCAAACGGTGTAAAGATACTCAGTTTGAAAGAAACACACTCCCACACTTGCAAAACTCTCAAATACAATAGAAACTCGCATCAGAAGCCTTACAGAAAGATACTCAAACGAGAAATGAAAAGATACACAATTGGAATAGTAAAGATACGGAAACGATGTAAAGATACACAATTGGAATAGTAAACATACGCAAACGGTGTAAAGATACTCAGTTTGAAAGAAACACACTCCCACACTTGCAAAACTCTCAAATACAATAGAAACTCGCATCAGAAGCCTTACAGAAAGATACTCAAACGAGAAATGAAAAGATACACAATTGGAATAGTAAAGATACGCAAACGATGTAAAGATACACAATTGGAATAGTAAACATACGCAAACGATGTAAAGATACTCAGTTTGAAGGAAACACACTCCCACACTTGCAAAACTCTCATATTCAATAGAAACTCGCATCAGAAAGCCTTACAGAAAGATACTCAAATGAGAAATGAAAAGATACACAATTGGAATAGTAAAGATACGCAAACGATGTAAAGATACTCAGTTTGAAAGAAACACACTCCCACACTTGCAAAACTCTCAAACACAATAGAAACTCGCATCAGAAGCCTTACAGAAAGATACTCAAACGAGAAATGAAAAGATACACAATTGGAATAGTAAAGATACGCAAACGATGTAAAGATACACAATTGGAATAGTAAAGATACGCAAACGATGTAAAGATACACAATTGGAATAGTAAAGATACGGAAACGATGTAAAGATACACAATTGAAATAGTAAAGATACGCAAACGATGTAAAGATACTCAGTTTGAAAGAAAGACACTCCCACACTTGCAAAACTCTCAAATTCAATAGAAACTCGCATCAGAAAGCCTTACAGAAAGATACTCAAACGAGAAATGAAAAGATACACAATTGGAATAGTAAAGATACGTAAACGATGTAAAGATACACAATTGGAATAGTAAAGATACGCAAACGATGTAAAGATACTCAGTTTGAAAGAAACACACTCCCACACTTGCAAAACTCTCAAATTCAATTGAAACTCGCATCAGAAAGCCTTACAGAAAGATACTCAAACGAGAAATGAAAAGATACACAATTGGAATAGTAAAGATACGCAAACGATGTAAAGATACTCAGTTTGAAAGAAACACATTCCCACACTTGCAAAACTCTCAAATACAATAGAAACTCGCATCAGAAGCCTTACAGAAAGATACTCAAACGAGAAATGAAAAGATACACAATTGGAATAGTAAAGATACGCAAACGATGTAAAGATACACAATTGGAATAGTAAACATACGCAAACGATGTAAAGATACTCAGTTTGAAGGAAACACACTCCCACACTTGCAAAACTCTCAAATTCAATAGAAACTTGCATCAGAAAGCCTTATAGAAAGATACTCAAACGAGAAATGAAAAGATACACAATTGGAATAGTAAAGATACGCAAAAGATGTAAAGATACACAATTGGAATAGTAAAGATACGCAAACGATGTAAAGATACTCAGTTTGAAAGAAACACACTCCCACACTTGCAAAACTCTCAAATTCAATAGAAACTCGCATCAGAAAGCCTTACAGAAAGATACTCAAACGAGAAATGAAAAGATACACAATTGGAATAGTAAAGATACGCAAACGATGTAAAGATACTCAGTTTGAAAGAAACACACTCCCACACTTGCAAAACTCTCAAACACAATAGAAACTCGCATCAGAAGCCTTACAAAAAGATACTCAAACGAGAAATGAAAAGATACACAATTGGAATAGTAAAGATACGCAAACGATGTAAAGATACACAATTGGAATAGTAAAGATACGCAAACGATGTAAAGATACACAATTGGAATAGTAAAGATACGGAAACGATGTAAAGATACACAATTGAAATAGTAAAGATACGCAAACGATGTAAAGATACTCAGTTTGAAAGAAACACACTCCCACACTTGCAAAACTCTCAAATTCAATAGAAACTCGCATCAGAAAGCCTTACAGAAAGATACTCAAACGAGAAATGAAAAGATACACAATTGGAATAGTAAAGATACGCAAACGATGTAAAGATACTCAGTTTGAAAGAAACAGACTCCCACACTTGCAAAACTCTCAAATACAATAGAAACTCGCATCAGAAGCCTTACAGAAAGATACTCAAACGAGAAATGAAAAGATACACAATTGGAATAGTAAAGATACGCAAACGATGTAAAGATACACAATTGGAATAGTAAAGATACGCAAACGATGTAAAGATCCACAATTAGAATAGTAAAGATACGCAAACGATGTAAAGATACACAATTGGAATAGTAAAGATACGGAAACAATGTAAAGATACTCAGTTTGAAAGAAACACACTCCCACACTTGCAAAACTCTCAAATACAATAGAAACTCGCATCAGAAGCCTTACAGAAAGATACTCAAACGAGAAATGAAAAGATACACAATTGGAATAGTAAAGATACGCAAACGATGTAAAGATACAAAATTGGAATAGTAAAGATACACAAACGATGTAAAGATACACAATTGGAATAGTAAAGATACGGAAACGATGTAAAGATACACAATTGGAATAGTAAACATACGCAAACGGTGTAAAGATACTCAGTTTGAAAGAAACACACTCCCACACTTGCAAAACTCTCAAATACAATAGAAACTCGCATCAGAAGCCTTACAGAAAGATACTCAAACGAGAAATGAAAAGATACACAATTGGAATAGTAAAGATACGCAAACGATGTAAAGATACTCAGTTTGAAAGAAACACACTCCCACACTTGCAAAACTCTCAAATACAATAGAAACTCGCATCAGAAGCCTTACAGAAAGATACTCAAACGAGAAATGAAAAGATACACAATTGGAATAGTAAAGATACGCAAACGATGTAAAGATACACAATTGGAATAGTAAAGATACGCAAACGATGTAAAGATACACAATTAGAATAGTAAAGATACGCAAACGATGTAAAGATACACAATTGGAATAGTAAAGATACGCAAACGATGTAAAGATACTCAGTTTGAAAGAAACACACTCCCACACTTGCAAAAGTCTCAACTACAATAGAAACTCGCATCAGAAGCCTTACAGAAAGATACTCAAACGAGAAATGAAAAGATACACAATTGGAATAGTAAAGATACGCAAACGATGTAAAGATACACAATTGGAATAGTAAACATACGCAAACGATGTAAAGATACTCAGTTTGAAGGAAACACACTCCCACACTTGCAAAACTCTCAAATACAATAGAAACTCGCATCAGAAACCTTACAGAAAGATACTCAAACGAGAAATGAAAAGATACACAATTGGAATAGTAAAAATACGCAAACGATGTAAAGATACTCAGTTTGAAAGAAACACACTACCACACTTGCAAAACTCTCAAATACAATAGAAACTCGCATCAGAAGCCTTACAGAAAGATACTCAAACGAGAAATGAAAAGATACACAATTGGAATAGTAAAGATACGCAAACGATGTAAAGATACACAATTGGAATAGTAAAGATACGCAAACGATGTAAAGATACTCAGTTTGAAAGAAACACACTCCCACACTTGCAAAACTCTCAAATACAATAGAAACTCGCATCAGAAACGTTACAGAAAGATACTCAAACGAGAAATGAAAAGATACACAATTGGAATAGTAAAGATACGCAAACGATGTAAAGATACACAATTGGAATAGTAAAGATACGCAAACGATGTAAAGATACACAATTGGAATAGTAAAGATACGGAAACGATGTAAAGATACACAATTGGAATAGTAAAGATACTCAAACGAGAAATGAAAAGATACACAATTGGAATAGTAAAGATACGCAAACGATGTAAAGATACACAATTGGAATAGTAAACATACGCAAACGATGTAAAGATACTCAGTTTGAAGGAAACACACTCCCACACTTGCAAAACTCTCAAATTCAATAGAAACTCGCATCAGAAAGCCTTACAGAAACATACTCAAACGAGAAATGAAAAGATACACAATTGGAATAGTAAAGATACGCAAACGATGTAAAGATACACAATTGGAATAGTAAAGATACGCAAACGATGTAAAGATACACAATTGGAATAGTAAAGATACGCAAACGATGTAAAGATACTCAGTTTGAAAGAAAGACACTCCCACACTTGCAAAACTCTCAAATTCAATAGAAACTCGCATCAGAAAGCCTTACAGAAAGATACTCAAACGAGAAATGAAAAGATACACAATTGGAATAGTAAAGATACGCAAACGATGTAAAGATACTCAGTTTGAAAGAAACACACTCCCACACTTGCAAAACTCTCAAATACAATAGAAACTCGAATCAGAAACGTTACAGAAAGATACTCAAACGAGAAATGAAAAGATACACAATTGGAATAGTAAAGATACGCAAACGATGTAAAGATACACAATTGGAATAGTAAAGATACGGAAACGATGTAAAGATACACAATTGGAATAGTAAAGATACTCAAACGAGAAATGAAAAGATACACAATTGGAATAGTAAAGATACGCAAACGATGTAAAGATACACAATTGGAATAGTAAACATACGCAAACGATGTAAAGATACTCAGTTTGAAGGAAACACACTCCCACACTTGCAAAACTCTCAAATTCAATAGAAACTCGCATCAGAAAGCCTTACAGAAAGATACTCAAACGAGAAATGAAAAGATACACAATTGGAATAGTAAAGATACGCAAACGATGTAAAGATACACAATTGGAATAGTAAAGATACGCAAACGATGTAAAGATACTCAGTTTGAAAGAAACACACTTCCACACTTGCAAAACTCTCAAATACAATAGAAACTCGCATCAGAAGCCTTACAGAAAGATACTCAAACGAGAAATGAAAAGATACACAATTGGAATAGTAAAGATACGCAAACGATGTAAAGATACACAATTGGAATAGTAAAGATACGCAAACGATGTAAAGATACACAATTGGAATAGTAAAGATACGCAAACGATGTAAAGATACACAATTAGAATAGTAAAGATACGCAAACGATGTAAAGATACACAATTGGAATAGTAAAGATACGCAAACGATGTAAAGATACTCAGTTTGAAAGAAACACACTCCCACACTTGCAAAACTCTCAAATTCAATAGAAACTCGCATCAGAAAGCCTTACAGAAAGATACTCAAACGAGAAATGAAAAGATACACAATTGGAATAGTAAAGATACGCAAACGATGTAAAGATACACAATTGGAATAGTAAAGATACGCAAACGATGTAAAGATACACAATTAGAATAGTAAAGATACGCAAACGATGTAAAGATACACAATTGGAATAGTAAAGATACGCAAACGATGTAAAGATACACAATTGGAATAGTAAAGATACGCAAACGATGTAAAGATACTCAGTTTGAAAGAAACACACTCCCACACTTGCAAAACTCTCAAATACAATAGAAACTCGCATCAGAAGCCTTACAGAAAGATACTCAAACGAGAAATGAAAAGATACACAATTGGAATAGTAAAGATACGCAAACGATGTAAAGATACACAATTGGAATAGTAAAGATACGCAAACGATGTAAAGATACACAATTAGAATAGTAAAGATACGCAAACGATGTAAAGATACACAATTGGAATAGTAAAGATACGCAAACGATGTAAAGATACACAATTGGAATAGTAAAGATACGCAAACGATGTAAAGATACACAATTGGAATAGTAAAGATACTCAAACGAGAAATGAAAAGATACACAATTGGAATAGTAAAGATACGCAAACGATGTAAAGATACACAATTGGAATAGTAAACATACGCAAACGATGTAAAGATACTCAGTTTGAAGGAAACACACTCCCACACTTGCAAAACTCTCAAATTCAATAGAAACTCGCATCAGAAAGCCTTACAGAAAGATACTCAAACGAGAAATGAAAAGATACACAATTGGAATAGTAAAGATACGCAAACGATGTAAAGATACACAATTGGAATAGTAAAGATACGCAAACGATGTAAAGATACTCAGTTTGAAAGAAACACACTCCCACACTTGCAAAACTCTCAAATACAATAGAAACTCGCATCAGAAGCCTTATAGAAAGATACTCAAACGAGAAATGAAAAGATACACAATTGGAATAGTAAAGATACGCAAACGATGTAAAGATACACAATTGGAATAGTAAAGATACGCAAACGATGTAAAGATACACAATTAGAATAGTAAAGATACGCAAACGATGTAAAGATACGCAAACGATGTAAAGATACACAATTGGAATAGTAAAGATACGCAAACGATGTAAAGATACTCAGTTTGAAAGAAACACACTCCCACACTTGCAAAAGTCTCAAATACAATAGAAACTCGCATCAGAAGCCTTACAGAAAGATACTCAAACGAGAAATGAAAAGATACACAATTGGAATAGTAAAGATACGCAAACGATGTAAAGATACACAATTGGAATAGTAAACATACGCAAACGATGTAAAGATACTCAGTTTGAAGGAAACACACTCCCACACTTGCAAAACTCTCAAATACAATAGAAACTCGCATCAGAAACCTTACAGAAAGATACTCAAACGAGAAATGAAAAGATACACAATTGGAATAGTAAAGATACGCAAACGATGTAAAGATCCTCAGTTTGAAAGAAACACACTCCCACACTAGCAAAACTCTCAAATACAATAGAAACTCGCATCAGAAGCCTTACAGAAAGATACTCAAACGAGAAATGAAAAGATACACAATTGGAATAGTAAAGATACGCAAACGATGTAAAGATACACAATTGGAATAGTAAACATACGCAAACGATGTAAAGATACTCAGTTTGAAGGAAACACACTCCCACACTTGCAAAACTCTCATATTCAATAGAAACTCGCATCAGAAAGCCTTACAGAAAGATACTCAAACGAGAAATGAAAAGATACACAATTGGAATAGTAAAGATACGCAAACGATGTAAAGATACTCAGTTTGAAAGAAACACACTCCCACACTTGCAAAACTCTCAAATACAATAGAAACTCGCATCAGAAGCCTTACAGAAAGATACTCAAACGAGAAATGAAAAGATACACAATTGGAATAGTAAAGATACGCAAACGATGTAAAGATACACAATTGGAATAGTAAAGATACGCAAACGATGTAAAGATACTCAGTTTGAAAGAAACACACTTCCACACTTGCAAAACTCTCAAATACAATAGAAACTCGCATCAGAAGCCTTACAGAAAGATACTCAAACGAGAAATGAAAAGATACACAATTGGAATAGTAAAGATACGCAAACGATGTAAAGATACACAATTGGAATAGTAAAGATACGCAAACGATGTAAAGATACACAATTGGAATAGTAAAGATACGCAAACGATGTAAAGATACACAATTAGAATAGTAAAGATACGCAAACGATGTAAAGATACACAATTGGAATAGTAAAGATACGCAAACGATGTAAAGATACTCAGTTTGAAAGAAACACACTCCCACACTTGCAAAACTCTCAAATTCAATAGAAACTCGCATCAGAAAGCCTTACAGAAAGATACTCAAACGAGAAATGAAAAGATACACAATTGGAATAGTAAAGATACGCAAACGATGTAAAGATACACAATTGGAATAGTAAAGATACGCAAACGATGTAAAGATACACAATTAGAATAGTAAAGATACGCAAACGATGTAAAGATACACAATTGGAATAGTAAAGATACGCAAACGATGTAAAGATACACAATTGGAATAGTAAAGATACGCAAACGATGTAAAGATACTCAGTTTGAAAGAAACACACTCCCACACTTGCAAAACTCTCAAATACAATAGAAACTCGCATCAGAAGCCTTACAGAAAGATACTCAAACGAGAAATGAAAAGATACACAATTGGAATAGTAAAGATACGCAAACGATGTAAAGATACACAATTGGAATAGTAAAGATACGCAAACGATGTAAAGATACACAATTAGAATAGTAAAGATACGCAAACGATGTAAAGATACACAATTGGAATAGTAAAGATACGCAAACGATGTAAAGATACACAATTGGAATAGTAAAGATACGCAAACGATGTAAAGATACACAATTGGAATAGTAAAGATACTCAAACGAGAAATGAAAAGATACACAATTGGAATAGTAAAGATACGCAAACGATGTAAAGATACACAATTGGAATAGTAAACATACGCAAACGATGTAAAGATACTCAGTTTGAAGGAAACACACTCCCACACTTGCAAAACTCTCAAATTCAATAGAAACTCGCATCAGAAAGCCTTACAGAAAGATACTCAAACGAGAAATGAAAAGATACACAATTGGAATAGTAAAGATACGCAAACGATGTAAAGATACACAATTGGAATAGTAAAGATACGCAAACGATGTAAAGATACTCAGTTTGAAAGAAACACACTCCCACACTTGCAAAACTCTCAAATACAATAGAAACTCGCATCAGAAGCCTTATAGAAAGATACTCAAACGAGAAATGAAAAGATACACAATTGGAATAGTAAAGATACGCAAACGATGTAAAGATACACAATTGGAATAGTAAAGATACGCAAACGATGTAAAGATACACAATTAGAATAGTAAAGATACGCAAACGATGTAAAGATACGCAAACGATGTAAAGATACACAATTGGAATAGTAAAGATACGCAAACGATGTAAAGATACTCAGTTTGAAAGAAACACACTCCCACACTTGCAAAAGTCTCAAATACAATAGAAACTCGCATCAGAAGCCTTACAGAAAGATACTCAAACGAGAAATGAAAAGATACACAATTGGAATAGTAAAGATACGCAAACGATGTAAAGATACACAATTGGAATAGTAAACATACGCAAACGATGTAAAGATACTCAGTTTGAAGGAAACACACTCCCACACTTGCAAAACTCTCAAATACAATAGAAACTCGCATCAGAAACCTTACAGAAAGATACTCAAACGAGAAATGAAAAGATACACAATTGGAATAGTAAAGATACGCAAACGATGTAAAGATCCTCAGTTTGAAAGAAACACACTCCCACACTAGCAAAACTCTCAAATACAATAGAAACTCGCATCAGAAGCCTTACAGAAAGATACTCAAACGAGAAATGAAAAGATACACAATTGGAATAGTAAAGATACGCAAACGATGTAAAGATACACAATTGGAATAGTAAACATACGCAAACGATGTAAAGATACTCAGTTTGAAGGAAACACACTCCCACACTTGCAAAACTCTCAAATTCAATAGAAACTCGCATCAGAAAGCCTTACAGAAAGATACTCAAACGAGAAATGAAAAGATACACAATTGGAATAGTAAAGATACGCAAACGATGTAAAGATACACAATTGGAATAGTAAAGATACGCAAACGATGTAAAGATACTCAGTTTGAAAGAAACACACTCCCACACTTGCAAAACTCTCAAATACAATAGAAACTCGCATCAGAAGCCTTACAGAAAGATACTCAAACGAGAAATGAAAAGATACACAATTGGAATAGTAAAGATACGCAAACGATGTAAAGATACACAATTGGAATAGTAAAGATACGCAAACGATGTAAAGATACACAATTAGAATAGTAAAGATACGCAAACGATGTAAAGATACACAATTGGAATAGTAAAGATACGCAAACGATGTAAAGATACTCAGTTTGAAAGAAACACACTCCCACACTTGCAAAAGTCTCAAATACAATAGAAACTCGCATCAGAAGCCTTACAGAAAGATACTCAAACGAGAAATGAAAAGATACACAATTGGAATAGTAAAGATACGCAAACGATGTAAAGATACACAATTGGAATAGTAAACATACGCAAACGATGTAAAGATACTCAGTTTGAAGGAAACACACTCCCACACTTGCAAAACTCTAAAATACAATAGAAACTCGCATCAGAAACCTTACAGAAATATACTCAAACGAGAAATGAAAAGATACACAATTGGAATAGTAAAGATACGCAAACGATGTAAAGATCCTCAGTTTGAAAGAAACACACTCCCACACTAGCAAAACTCTCAAATACAATAGAAACTCGCATCAGAAGCCTTACAGAAAGATACTCAAACGAGAAATGAAAAGATACACAATTGGAATAGTAAAGATACGCAAACGATGTAAAGATACACAATTGGAATAGTAAACATACGCAAACGATGTAAAGATACTCAGTTTGAAGGAAACACACTCCCACACTTGCAAAACTCTCATATTCAATAGAAACTCGCATCAGAAAGCCTTACAGAAAGATACTCAAACGAGAAATGAAAAGATACACAATTGGAATAGTAAAGATATGCAAACGATGTAAAGATACTCAGTTTGAAAGAAACACACTCCCACACTTGCAAAACTCTCAAATACAATAGAAACTAGCATCAGAAGCCTTACAGAAAGATACTCAAACGAGAAATGAAAAGATACACAATTGGAATTGTAAAGATACGCAAACGATATAAAGATACTCAGTTTGAAAGAAGCACACTCCCACACTTGCAAAACTCTCAAATTCAATAGAAACTCGCATCAGAAGCCTTACAGAAAGATACTCAAACGAGAAATGAAAAGATACACAATTGGAATAGTAAAGATACGCAAACGATGTAAAGATACTCAGTTTGAAAGAAACACACTCCCACACTTGCAAAACTCTCAAATTCAATAGAAACTCGCATCAGAAAGCCTTACAGAAAGATACTCAAACGAGAAATGAAAAGATACACAATTGGAATAGTAAAGATACGCAAACGATGTAAAGATACTCAGTTTGAAAGAAACACACTCCCACACTAGCAAAACTCTCAAATACAATAGAAACTCGCATCAGAAGCCTTACAGAAAGATACTCAAACGAGAAATGAAAAGATACACAATTGGAATAGTAAAGATACGCAAACGATGTAAAGATACACAATTGGAATAGTAAACATACGCAAACGATGTAAAGATACTCAGTTTGAAGGAAACACACTCCCACACTTGCAAAACTCTCATATTCAATAGAAACTCGCATCAGAAAGCCTTACAGAAAGATACTCAAACGAGAAATGAAAAGATACACAATTGGAATAGTAAAGATACGCAAACGATGTAAAGATACTCAGTTTGAAAGAAACACACTCCCACACTTGCAAAACTCTCAAATACAATAGAAACTAGCATCAGAAGCCTTACAGAAAGATACTCAAACGAGAAATGAAAAGATACACAATTGGAATTGTAAAGATACGCAAACGATATAAAGATACTCAGTTTGAAAGAAGCACACTCCCACACTTGCAAAACTCTCAAATTCAATAGAAACTCACATCAGAAGCCTTACAGAAAGATACTCAAACGATGTAAAGATACTCAGTTTGAAAGAAACACACTCCCACACTTGCAAAACTCTCAAATACAATAGAAACTCGCATCAGAAGCCTTACAGAAAGATACTCAAACGAGAAATGAAAAGATACACAATTGGAATAGTAAAGATACGCAAACGATGTAAAGATACACAATTGGAATAGTAAAGATACGCAAACGATGTAAAGATACACAATTAGAATAGTAAAGATACGCAAACGATGTAAAGATACGCAAACGATGTAAAGATACACAATTGGAATAGTAAAGATACGCAAACGATGTAAAGATACTCAGTTTGAAAGAAACACACTCCCACACTTGCAAAAGTCTCAAATACAATAGAAACTCGCATCAGAAGCCTTACAGAAAGATACTCAAACGAGAAATGAAAAGATACACAATTGGAATAGTAAAGATACGCAAACGATGTAAAGATACACAATTGGAATAGTAAACATACGCAAACGATGTAAAGATACTCAGTTTGAAGGAAACACACTCCCACACTTGCAAAACTCTCAAATACAATAGAAACTCGCATCAGAAACCTTACAGAAATATACTCAAACGAGAAATGAAAAGATACACAATTGGAATAGTAAAGATACGCAAACGATGTAAAGATCCTCAGTTTGAAAGAAACACACTCCCACACTAGCAAAACTCTCAAATACAATAGAAACTCGCATCAGAAGCCTTACAGAAAGATACTCAAACGAGAAATGAAAAGATACACAATTGGAATAGTAAAGATACGCAAACGATGTAAAGATACACAATTGGAATAGTAAACATACGCAAACGATGTAAAGATACTCAGTTTGAAGGAAACACACTCCCACACTTGCAAAACTCTCATATTCAATAGAAACTCGCATCAGAAAGCCTTACAGAAAGATACTCAAACGAGAAATGAAAAGATACACAATTGGAATAGTAAAGATACGCAAACGATGTAAAGATACTCAGTTTGAAAGAAACACACTCCCACACTTGCAAAACTCTCAAATACAATAGAAACTAGCATCAGAAGCCTTACAGAAAGATACTCAAACGAGAAATGAAAAGATACACAATTGGAATTGTAAAGATACGCAAACGATATAAAGATACTCAGTTTGAAAGAAGCACACTCCCACACTTGCAAAACTCTCAAATTCAATAGAAACTCGCATCAGAAGCCTTACAGAAAGATACTCAAACGAGAAATGAAAAGATACACAATTGGAATAGTAAAGATACGCAAACGATGTAAAGATACTCAGTTTGAAAGAAACACACTCCCACACTTGCAAAACTCTCAAATTCAATAGAAACTCGCATCAGAAAGCCTTACAGAAAGATACTCAAACGAGAAATGAAAAGATACACAATTGGAATAGTAAAGATACGCAAACGATGTAAAGATACACAATTGGAATAGTAAAGATACGCAAACGATGTAAAGATACTCAGTTTGAAAGAAACACACTCCCACACTTGCAACACTCTCAAATACAATAGAAACTCGCATCAGAAGCCTTACAGAAAGATACTCAAACGAGAAATGAAAAGATACACAATTGGAATTGTAAAGATACGCAAACGATATAAAGATACTCAGTTTGAAAGAAGCACACTCCCACACTTGCAAAACTCTCAAATTCAATAGAAACTCGCATCAGAAGCCTTACAGAAAGATACTCAAACGAGAAATGAAAAGATACACAATTGGAATTGTAAAGATACGCAAACGATATAAAGATACTCAGTTTGAAAGAAGCACACTCCCACACTTGCAAAACTCTCAAATTCAATAGAAACTCGCATCAGAAGCCTTACAGAAAGATACTCAAACGAGAAATGAAAAGATACACAATTGGAATAGTAAAGATACGCAAACGATGTAAAGATACACAATTGGAATTGTAAAGATACGCAAACGATGTAAAGATACACAATTAGAATAGTAAAGATACGCAAACGATGTAAAGATACACAATTGGAATAGTAAAGATACGCAAACGATGTAAAGATACACAATTGGAATAGTAAAGATACGTAAACGATGTAAAGATACTCAGTTTGAAAGAAACACACTCCCACACTTGCAAAACTCTCAAATTCAATAGAAACTCGCATCAGAAAGCCTTACAGAAAGATACTCAAACGAGAAATGAAAAGATACACAATTGGAATAGTAAAGATACGCAAACGATGTAAAGATACCCAGTTTGAAAGAAACACACTCCCACACTTGCAAAACTCTCAAATACAATAGAAACTCGCATCAGAAACGTTACAGAAAGATACTCAAACGAGAAATGAAAAGATACACAATTGGAATAGTAAAGATACGCAAACGATGTAAAGATACACAATTGGAATAGTAAAGATACACAAACGATGGAAAGATACACAATTGGAATAGTAAAGATACGGAAACGATGTAAAGATACACAATTGGAATAGTAAAGATACGCAAACGATGTAAAGATACTCAGTTTGAAAGAAACACACTCACACACTTGCAAAACTCTCAAATACAATAGAAACTCGCATCAGAAGCCTTACAGAAAGATACTCAAACGAGAAATGAAAAGATACACAATTGGAATAGTAAAGATACGCAAACGATGTAAAGATACACAATTGGAATAGTAAACATACGCAAACGATGTAAAGATACTCAGTTTGAAGGAAACACACTCCCACACTTGCAAAACTCTCAAATTCAATAGAAACACGCATCAGAAAGCCTTACAGAAAGATACTCAAACGAGAAATGAAAAGATACACAATTGGAATAGTAAAGATACGCAAACGATGTAAAGATACACAATTGGAATAGTAAAGATACGCAAACGATGTAAAGATACACAATTGGAATAGTAAAGATACGCAAACGATGTAAAGATACTCAGTTTGAAAGAAACACACTCCCACACTTGCAAAACTCTCAAATACAATAGAAACTCGCATCAGAAGCCTTACAGAAAGATACTCAAACGAGAAATGAAAAGATACACAATTGGAATAGTAAAGATACGCAAACGATGTAAAGATACACAATTGGAATAGTAAACATACGCAAACGATGTAAAGATACTCAGTTTGAAGGAAACACACTCCCACACTTGCAAAACTCTCAAATTCAATAGAAACACGCATCAGAAAGCCTTACAGAAAGATACTCAAACGAGAAATGAAAAGATACACAATTGGAATAGTAAAGATACGCAAACGATGTAAAGATACACAATTGGAATAGTAAAGATACGCAAACGATGTAAAGATACTCAGTTTGAAAGAAACACACTCCCACACTTGCAAAACTCTCAAATTCAATAGAAACTCGCATCAGAAAGCCTTACAGAAAGATACTCAAACGAGAAATGAAAAGATACACAATTGGAATAGTAAAGATACGCAAACGATGTAAAGATACTCAGTTTGAAAGAAACACACTCCCACACTTGCAAAACTCTCAAATACAATAGAAACTCGCATCAGAAGCCTTACAGAAAGATACTCAAACGAGAAATGAAAAGATACACAATTGGAATAGTAAAGATACACAAACGATGTAAAGATACACAATTGGAATAGTAAAGATACGCAAACGATGTAAAGATACACAATTGGCATAGTAAACATACGCAAACGATGTAAAGATACTCAGTTTGAAGGAAACACACTCCCACACTTGCAAAACTCTCAAATTCAATAGAAACTCGCATCAGAAAGCCTTACAGAAAGATACTCAAACGAGAAATGAAAAGCTACACAATTGGAATAGTAAAGATACGCAAACGATGTAAAGATACACAATTGGAATAGTAAAGATACGCAAACGATGTAAAGATACTCAGTTTGAAAGAAACACACTCCCACACTTGCAAAACTCTCAAATTCAATAGAAACTCGCATCAGAAAGCCTTACAGAAAGATACTCAAACGAGAAATGAAAAGATACACAATTGGAATAGTAAAGATACGCAAACGATGTAAAGATACTCAGTTTGAAAGAAACACACTCCCACACTTGCAACACTCTCAAATACAATAGAAACTCGCATCAGAAGCCTTACAGAAAGATACTCAAACGAGAAATGAAAAGATACACAATTGGAATAGTAAAGATACGCAAACGATGTAAAGATACACAATTGGAATTGTAAAGATACGCAAACGATGTAAAGATACACAATTAGAATAGTAAAGATACGCAAACGATGTAAAGATACACAATTGGAATAGTAAAGATACGCAAACGATGTAAAGATACACAATTGGAATAGTAAAGATACGTAAACGATGTAAAGATACTCAGTTTGAAAGAAACACACTCCCACACTTGCAAAACTCTCAAATTCAATAGAAACTCGCATCAGAAAGCCTTACAGAAAGATACTCAAACGAGAAATGAAAAGATACACAATTGGAATAGTAAAGATACGCAAACGATGTAAAGATACCCAGTTTGAAAGAAACACACTCCCACACTTGCAAAACTCTCAAATACAATAGAAACTCGCATCAGAAACGTTACAGAAAGATACTCAAACGAGAAATGAAAAGATACACAATTGGAATAGTAAAGATACGCAAACGATGTAAAGATACACAATTGGAATAGTAAAGATACACAAACGATGGAAAGATACACAATTGGAATAGTAAAGATACGGAAACGATGTAAAGATACACAATTGGAATAGTAAAGATACGCAAACGATGTAAAGATACTCAGTTTGAAAGAAACACACTCACACACTTGCAAAACTCTCAAATACAATAGAAACTCGCATCAGAAGCCTTACAGAAAGATACTCAAACGAGAAATGAAAAGATACACAATTGGAATAGTAAAGATACGCAAACGATGTAAAGATACACAATTGGAATAGTAAACATACGCAAACGATGTAAAGATACTCAGTTTGAAGGAAACACACTCCCACACTTGCAAAACTCTCAAATTCAATAGAAACACGCATCAGAAAGCCTTACAGAAAGATACTCAAACGAGAAATGAAAAGATACACAATTGGAATAGTAAAGATACGCAAACGATGTAAAGATACACAATTGGAATAGTAAAGATACGCAAACGATGTAAAGATACACAATTGGAATAGTAAAGATACGCAAACGATGTAAAGATACTCAGTTTGAAAGAAACACACTCCCACACTTGCAAAACTCTCAAATACAATAGAAACTCGCATCAGAAGCCTTACAGAAAGATACTCAAACGAGAAATGAAAAGATACACAATTGGAATAGTAAAGATACGCAAACGATGTAAAGATACACAATTGGAATAGTAAACATACGCAAACGATGTAAAGATACTCAGTTTGAAGGAAACACACTCCCACACATGCAAAACTCTCAAATTCAATAGAAATACGCATCAGAAAGCCTTACAGAAAGATACTCAAACGAGAAATGAAAAGATACACAATTGGAATAGTAAAGATACGCAAACGATGTAAAGATACACAATTGGAATAGTAAAGATACGCAAACGATGTAAAGATACTCAGTTTGAAAGAAACACACTCCCACACTTGCAAAACTCTCAAATTCAATAGAAACTCGCATCAGAAAGCCTTACAGAAAGATACTCAAACGAGAAATGAAAAGATACACAATTGGAATAGTAAAGATACGCAAACGATGTAAAGATACTCAGTTTGAAAGAAACACACTCCCACACTTGCAAAACTCTCAAATACAATAGAAACTCGCATCAGAAGCCTTACAGAAAGATACTCAAACGAGAAATGAAAAGATACACAATTGGAATAGTAAAGATACACAAACGATGTAAAGATACACAATTGGAATAGTAAAGATACGCAAACGATGTAAAGATACACAATTGGCATAGTAAACATACGCAAACGATGTAAAGATACTCAGTTTGAAGGAAACACACTCCCACACTTGCAAAACTCTCAAATTCAATAGAAACTCGCATCAGAAAGCCTTACAGAAAGATACTCAAACGAGAAATGAAAAGCTACACAATTGGAATAGTAAAGATACGCAAACGATGTAAAGATACACAATTGGAATAGTAAAGATACGCAAACGATGTAAAGATACTCAGTTTGAAAGAAACACACTCCCACACTTGCAAAACTCTCAAATTCAATAGAAACTCGCATCAGAAAGCCTTACAGAAAGATACTCAAACGAGAAATGAAAAGATACACAATTGGAATAGTAAAGATACGCAAACGATGTAAAGATACTCAGTTTGAAAGAAACACACTCCCACACTTGCAAAACTCTCAAATACAATAGAAACTAGCATCAGAAACCTTACAGAAAGATACTCAAACGAGAAATAAAAAGATACACAATTGGAATTGTAAAGATACGCAAACGATATAAAGATACTCAGTTTGAAAGAAAAACACTCCCACACTTGCAAAACTCTCAAATTCAATAGAAACTCGCATCAGAAAGCCTTACAGAAAGATACTCAAACGAGAAATGAAAAGATACTCAATTGGAATAGTAAAGATACGCAAACGATGTAAAGATACACAATTGGAATAGTAAAGATACGCAAACGATGTAAAGATACACAATTGGAATAGTAAAGATACGCAAACGATGTAAAGATACACAATTAGAATAGTAAAGATACGGAAACGATGTAAAGATACACAATTGGAATAGTAAAGATACGCAAACGATGTAAAGATACTCAGTTTGAAAGAAACACACTCCCACACTTGCAAAACTCTCAAATTCAATAGAAACTCGCATCAGAAAGCCTTACAGAAAGATACTCAAACGAGAAATGAAAAGATACACAATTGGAATAGTAAAGATACGGAAACGATGTAAAGATACTCAGTTTGAAAGAAACACACTCCCACACTTGCAAAACTCTCAAATACAATAGAAACTCGCATCAGAAGCCTTACAGAAAGATACTCAAACGAGAAATGAAAAGATACACAATTGGAATAGTAAAGATACGCAAACGATGTAAAGATACACAATTGGAATAGTAAAGATACGCAAACGATGTAAAGATACACAATTGGAATAGTAAAGATACGCAAACGATGTAAAGATACTCAGTTTGAAAGAAAAACACTCCCACACTTGCAAAACTCTCAAATACAATAGAAACTAGCATCAGAAGCCTTACAGAAAGATACTCAAACGAGAAATGAAAAGATACACAATTGGAATTGTAAAGATACGCAAACGATGTAAAGATACACAATTGGAATAGTAAAGATACGCAAACGATGTAAAGATACTCAGTTTGAAAGAAACACACTCCCACACTTGCAAAACTCTCAAATACAATACAAACTAGCATCAGAAGCCTTACAGGAAGATACTCAAACGAGAAATGAAAAGATACACAATTGGAATTGTAAAGATACGCAAACGATGTAAAGATACACAATTGGAATTGTAAAGATACGGAAACGATGTAAAGATACACAATTGGAATAGTAAAGATATGCAAACGATGTAAAGATACTCAGTTTGAAAGAAACACACTCCCACACTTGCAAAACTCTCAAATTCAATAGAAACTCGCATAAGAAGCCTTACAGAAAGATACTCAAACGAGAAATGAAAAGATACACAATTGGAATAGTAAAGATACGCAAACGATATAAAGATACTCAGTTTGAAAGAAACACACTCCCACACTTGCAAAACTCTCAAATTCAATAGAAACTCGCATCAGAAAGCCTTACAGAAAGATACTCAAATGAGAAATGAAAAGATACACAATTGGAATAGTAAAGATACGCAAACGATGTAAAGATACACAATTGGAATAGTAAAGATACGCAAACGATGTAAAGATACTCAGTTTGAAAGAAACACACTCCCACACTTGCAAAACTCTCAAATACAATAGAAACTCGCATCAGAAGCCTTACAGAAAGATACTCAAACGAGAAATGAAAAGATACACAATTGGAATAGTAAAGATACGCAAACGATGTAAAGATACACAATTGGAATAGTAAAGATACGCAAACGATGTAAAGATACTCAGTTTGAAAGAAACACACTCCCACACTTGCAAAACTCTCAAATTCAATAGAAACTCGCATCAGAAAGCCTTACAGAAAGATACTCAAACGAGAAATGAAAAGATACACAATTGGAATAGTAAAGATACGCAAACGATGTAAAGATACTCAGTTTGAAAGAAACACACTCCCACACTTGCAAAACTCTCAAATACAATAGAAACTCGCATCAGAAGCCTTACAGAAAGATACTCAAACGAGAAATGAAAAGATACACAATTGGAATAGTAAAGATACGCAAACGATGTAAAGATACACAATTGGAATAGTAAAGATACGCAAACGATGTAAAGATACACAATTGGAATAGTAAAGATACGCAAACGATGTAAAGATACTCAGTTTGAAAGAAACACACTCCCACACTTGCAAAACTCTCAAATACAATAGAAACTAGCATCAGAAGCCTTACAGAAAGATACTCAAACGAGAAATGAAAAGATACACAATTGGAATTGTAAAGATACGCAAACGATGTAAAGATACACAATTGGAATAGTAAAGATACGCAAACGATGTAAAGATACTCAGTTTGAAAGAAACACACTCCCACACTTGCAAAACTCTCAAATACAATACAAACTAGCATCAGAAGCCTTACAGGAAGATACTCAAACGAGAAATGAAAAGATACACAATTGGAATTGTAAAGATACGCAAACGATGTAAAGATACACAATTAGAATAGAAAAGATACGGAAACGATGTAAAGATACACAATTGGAATAGTAAAGATACGCAAACGATGTAAAGATACTCAGTTTGAAAGAAACACACTCCCACACTTGCAAAACTCTCAAATTCAATAGAAACTCGCATCAGAAAGCCTTACAGAAAGATACTCAAACGAGAAATGAAAAGATACACAATTGGAATAGTAAAGATACGGAAACGATGTAAAGATACTCAGTTTGAAAGAAACACACTCCCACACTTGCAAAACTCTCAAATACAATAGAAACTCGCATCAGAAGCCTTACAGAAAGATACTCAAACGAGAAATGAAAAGATGCACAATTGTAATAGTAAAGATACGCAAACGATGTAAAGATACACAATTGGAATAGTAAAGATACGCAAACGATGTAAAGATACACAATTGGAATAGTAAAGATACGCAAACGATGTAAAGATACTCAGTTTGAAAGAAACACACTCCCACACTTGCAAAACTCTCAAATACAATAGAAACTAGCATCAGAAGCCTTACAGAAAGATACTCAAACGAGAAATGAAAAGATACACAATTGGAATTGTAAAGATACGCAAACGATGTAAAGATACACAATTGGAATAGTAAAGATACGCAAACGATGTAAAGATACTCAGTTTGAAAGAAACACACTCCCACACTTGCAAAACTCTCAAATACAATACAAACTAGCATCAGAAGCCTTACAGGAAGATACTCAAACGAGAAATGAAAAGATACACAATTGGAATTGTAAAGATACGCAAACGATGTAAAGATACACAATTGGAATTGTAAAGATACGGAAACGATGTAAAGATACACAATTGGAATAGTAAAGATATGCAAACGATGTAAAGATACTCAGTTTGAAAGAAACACACTCCCACACTTGCAAAACTCTCAAATTCAATAGAAACTCGCATAAGAAGCCTTACAGAAAGATACTCAAACGAGAAATGAAAAGATACACAATTGGAATAGTAAAGATACGCAAACGATATAAAGATACTCAGTTTGAAAGAAACACACTCCCACACTTGCAAAACTCTCAAATTCAATAGAAACTCGCATCAGAAAGCCTTACAGAAAGATACTCAAATGAGAAATGAAAAGATACACAATTGGAATAGTAAAGATACGCAAACGATGTAAAGATACACAATTGGAATAGTAAAGATACGCAAACGATGTAAAGATACTCAGTTTGAAAGAAACACACTCCCACACTTGCAAAACTCTCAAATTCAATAGAAACTCGCATCAGAAAGCCTTACAGAAAGATACTCAAACGAGAAATGAAAAGATACACAATTGGAATAGTAAAGATACGCAAACGATGTAAAGATACACAATTGGAATAGTAAAGATACGCAAACGATGTAAAGATACACAATTGGAATAGTAAAGATACGCAAACGATGTAAAGATACTCAGTTTGAAAGAAACACACTCCCACACTTGCAAAACTCTCAAATACAATAGAAACTAGCATCAGAAGCCTTACAGAAAGATACTCAAACGAGAAATGAAAAGATACACAATTGGAATTGTAAAGATACGCAAACGATGTAAAGATACACAATTGGAATAGTAAAGATACGCAAACGATGTAAAGATACTCAGTTTGAAAGAAACACACTCCCACACTTGCAAAACTCTCAAATACAATACAAACTAGCATCAGAAGCCTTACAGGAAGATACTCAAACGAGAAATGAAAAGATACACAATTGGAATTGTAAAGATACGCAAACGATGTAAAGATACACAATTGGAATTGTAAAGATACGGAAACGATGTAAAGATACACAATTGGAATAGTAAAGATATGCAAACGATGTAAAGATACTCAGTTTGAAAGAAACACACTCCCACACTTGCAAAACTCTCAAATTCAATAGAAACTCGCATAAGAAGCCTTACAGAAAGATACTCAAACGAGAAATGAAAAGATACACAATTGGAATAGTAAAGATACGCAAACGATATAAAGATACTCAGTTTGAAAGAAACACACTCCCACACTTGCAAAACTCTCAAATTCAATAGAAACTCGCATCAGAAAGCCTTACAGAAAGATACTCAACTGAGAAATGAAAAGATACACAATTGGAATAGTAAAGATACGCAAACGATGTAAAGATACACAATTGGAATAGTAAAGATACGCAAACGATGTAAAGATACTCAGTTTGAAAGAAACACACTCCCACACTTGCAAAACTCTCAAATTCAATAGAAACTCGCATCAGAAAGCCTTACAGAAAGATACTCAAACGAGAAATGAAAAGATACACAATTGGAATAGTAAAGATACGCAAACGATGTAAAGATACACAATTGGAATAGTAAAGATACGCAAACGATGTAAAGATACACAATTGGAATAGTAAAGATACGCAAACGATGTAAAGATACTCAGTTTGAAAGAAACACACTCCCACACTTGCAAAACTCTCAAATACAATAGAAACTAGCATCAGAAGCCTTACAGAAAGATACTCAAACGAGAAATGAAAAGATACACAATTGGAATTGTAAAGATACGCAAACGATGTAAAGATACACAATTGGAATAGTAAAGATACGCAAACGATGTAAAGATACTCAGTTTGAAAGAAACACACTCCCACACTTGCAAAACTCTCAAATACAATACAAACTAGCATCAGAAGCCTTACAGGAAGATACTCAAACGAGAAATGAAAAGATACACAATTGGAATTGTAAAGATACGCAAACGATGTAAAGATACACAATTGGAATTGTAAAGATACGGAAACGATGTAAAGATACACAATTGGAATAGTAAAGATACGCAAACGATGTAAAGATACTCAGTTTGAAAGAAACACACTCCCACACTTGCAAAACTCTCAAATTCAATAGAAACTCGCATAAGAAGCCTTACAGAAAGATACTCAAACGAGAAATGAAAAGATACACAATTGGAATAGTAAAGATACGCAAACGATATAAAGATACTCAGTTTGAAAGAAACACACTCCCACACTTGCAAAACTCTCAAATTCAATAGAAACTCGCATCAGAAGCCTTACAGAAAGATACTCAAACGAGAAATGAAAAGATACACAATTGTAATAGTAAAGATACGCAAACGATGTAAAGATACACAATTGGAATAGTAAAGATACGCAAACGATGTAAAGATACACAATTGGAATAGTAAAGATACGCAAACGATGTAAAGATACTCAGTTTGAAAGAAACACACTCCCACACTTGCAAAACTCTCAAATACAATAGAAACTAGCATCAGAAGCCTTACAGAAAGATACTCAAACGAGAAATGAAAAGATACACAATTGGAATTGTAAAGATACGCAAACGATGTAAAGATACACAATTGGAATAGTAAAGATACGCAAACGATGTAAAGATACTCAGTTTGAAAGAAACACACTCCCACACTTGCAAAACTCTCAAATACAATACAAACTAGCATCAGAAGCCTTACAGGAAGATACTCAAACGAGAAATGAAAAGATACACAATTGGAATAGTAAAGATACGCAAACGATGTAAAGATACACAATTGGAATTGTAAAGATACGGAAACGATGTAAAGATACACAATTGGAATAGTAAAGATACGCAAACGATGTAAAGATACTCAGTTTGAAAGAAACACACTCCCACACTTGCAAAACTCTCAAATTCAATAGAAACTCGCATAAGAAGCCTTACAGAAAGATACTCAAACGAGAAATGAAAAGATACACAATTGGAATAGTAAAGATACGCAAACGATATAAAGATACTCAGTTTGAAAGAAACACACTCCCACACTTGCAAAACTCTCAAATTCAATAGAAACTCGCATCAGAAAGCCTTACAGAAAGATACTCAAATGAGAAATGAAAAGATACACAATTGGAATAGTAAAGATACGCAAACGATGTAAAGATACACAATTGGAATAGTAAAGATACGCAAACGATGTAAAGATACTCAGTTTGAAAGAAACACACTCCCACACTTGCAAATCTCTCAAATTCAATAGAAACTCGCATCAGAAAGCCTTACAGAAAGATACTCAAACGAGAAATGAAAAGATACACAATTGGAATAGTAAAGATACGCAAACGATGTAAAGATACACAATTGGAATAGTAAAGATACGCAAACGATGTAAAGATACTCAGTTTGAAAGAAACACACTCCCACACTTGCAAAACTCTCAAATTCAATAGAAACTCGCATCAGAAAGCCTTACAGAAAGATACTCAAACGAGAAATGAAAAGATACACAATTGGAATAGTAAAGATACGCAAACGATGTAAAGATACTCAGTTTGAAAGAAACACACTCCGACACTTGCAAAACTCTCAAATACAATAGAAACTCGCATCAGAAGCCTTACAGAAAGATACTCAAACGAGAAATGAAAAGATACACAATTGGAATAGTAAAGATACGCAAACGATGTAAAGATACACAATTGGAATAGTAAAGATACGCAAACGATGTAAAGATACTCAGTTTGAAAGAAACACACTCCGACACTTGCAAAACTCTCAAATACAATAGAAACTAGCATCAGAAGCCTTACAGAAAGATACTCAAACGAGAAATGAAAAGATACACAATTGGAATTGTAAAGATACGCAAACGATGTAAAGATACACAATTGGAATAGTAAAGATACGCAAACGATGTAAAGATACTCAGTTTGAAAGAAACACACTCCCACACTTGCAAAACTCTCAAATTCAATAGAAACTCGCATCAGAAAGCCTTACAGAAAGATACTCAAACGAGAAATGAAAAGATACACAATTGTAATAGTAAAGATACGCAAACGATGTAAAGATACACAATTGGAATAGTAAAGATACGCAAACGATGTAAAGATACACAATTGGAATAGTAAAGATACGCAAACGATGTAAAGATACTCAGTTTGAAAGAAACACACTCCCACACTTGCAAAACTCTCAAATACAATAGAAACTAGCATCAGAAGCCTTACAGAAAGATACTCAAACGAGAAATGAAAAGATACACAATTGGAATTGTAAAGATACGCAAACGATGTAAAGATACACAATTGGAATAGTAAAGATACGCAAACGATGTAAAGATACTCAGTTTGAAAGAAACACACTCCCACACTTGCAAAACTCTCAAATACAATACAAACTAGCATCAGAAGCCTTACAGGAAGATACTCAAACGAGAAATGAAAAGATACACAATTGGAATTGTAAAGATACGCAAACGATGTAAAGATACACAATTGGAATTGTAAAGATACGGAAACGATGTAAAGATACACAATTGGAATAGTAAAGATACGCAAACGATGTAAAGATACTCAGTTTGAAAGAAACACACTCCCACACTTGCAAAACTCTCAAATTCAATAGAAACTCGCATAAGAAGCCTTACAGAAAGATACTCAAACGAGAAATGAAAAGATACACAATTGGAATAGTAAAGATACGCAAACGATATAAAGATACTCAGTTTGAAAGAAACACACTCCCACACTTGCAAAACTCTCAAATTCAATAGAAACTCGCATCAGAAAGCCTTACAGAAAGATACTCAAATGAGAAATGAAAAGATACACAATTGGAATAGTAAAGATACGCAAACGATGTAAAGATACACAATTGGAATAGTAAAGATACGCAAACGATGTAAAGATACTCAGTTTGAAAGAAACACACTCCCACACTTGCAAAACTCTCAAATTCAATAGAAACTCGCATCAGAAAGCCTTACAGAAAGATACTCAAACGAGAAATGAAAAGATACACAATTGGAATAGTAAAGATACGCAAACGATGTAAAGATACACAATTGGAATAGTAAAGATACGCAAACGATGTAAAGATACACAATTGGAATAGTAAAGATACGCAAACGATGTAAAGATACTCAGTTTGAAAGAAACACACTCCCACACTTGCAAAACTCTCAAATACAATAGAAACTAGCATCAGAAGCCTTACAGAAAGATACTCAAACGAGAAATGAAAAGATACACAATTGGAATTGTAAAGATACGCAAACGATGTAAAGATACACAATTGGAATAGTAAAGATACGCAAACGATGTAAAGATACTCAGTTTGAAAGAAACACACTCCCACACTTGCAAAACTCTCAAATACAATACAAACTAGCATCAGAAGCCTTACAGGAAGATACTCAAACGAGAAATGAAAAGATACACAATTGGAATTGTAAAGATACGCAAACGATGTAAAGATACACAATTGGAATTGTAAAGATACGGAAACGATGTAAAGATACACAATTGGAATAGTAAAGATACGCAAACGATGTAAAGATACTCAGTTTGAAAGAAACACACTCCCACACTTGCAAAACTCTCAAATTCAATAGAAACTCGCATAAGAAGCCTTACAGAAAGATACTCAAACGAGAAATGAAAAGATACACAATTGGAATAGTAAAGATACGCAAACGATATAAAGATACTCAGTTTGAAAGAAACACACTCCCACACTTGCAAAACTCTCAAATTCAATAGAAACTCGCATCAGAAGCCTTACAGAAAGATACTCAAACGAGAAATGAAAAGATACACAATTGTAATAGTAAAGATACGCAAACGATGTAAAGATACACAATTGGAATAGTAAAGATACGCAAACGATGTAAAGATACACAATTGGAATAGTAAAGATACGCAAACGATGTAAAGATACTCAGTTTGAAAGAAACACACTCCCACACTTGCAAAACTCTCAAATACAATAGAAACTAGCATCAGAAGCCTTACAGAAAGATACTCAAACGAGAAATGAAAAGATACACAATTGGAATTGTAAAGATACGCAAACGATGTAAAGATACACAATTGGAATAGTAAAGATACGCAAACGATGTAAAGATACTCAGTTTGAAAGAAACACACTCCCACACTTGCAAAACTCTCAAATACAATACAAACTAGCATCAGAAGCCTTACAGGAAGATACTCAAACGAGAAATGAAAAGATACACAATTGGAATTGTAAAGATACGCAAACGATGTAAAGATACACAATTGGAATTGTAAAGATACGCAAACGATGTAAAGATACACAATTGGAATAGTAAAGATACGCAAACGATGTAAAGATACTCAGTTTGAAAGAAACACACTCCCACACTTGCAAAACTCTCAAATTCAATAGAAACTCGCATAAGAAGCCTTACAGAAAGATACTCAAACGAGAAATGAAAAGATACACAATTGGAATAGTAAAGATACGCAAACGATATAAAGATACTCAGTTTGAAAGAAACACACTCCCACACTTGCAAAACTCTCAAATTCAATAGAAACTCGCATCAGAAAGCCTTACAGAAAGATACTCAAATGAGAAATGAAAAGATACACAATTGGAATAGTAAAGATACGCAAACGATGTAAAGATACACAATTGGAATAGTAAAGATACGCAAACGATGTAAAGATACTCAGTTTGAAAGAAACACACTCCCACACTTGCAAATCTCTCAAATTCAATAGAAACTCGCATAAGAAGCCTTACAGAAAGATACTCAAACGAGAAATGAAAAGATACACAATTGGAATAGTAAAGATACGCAAACGATATAAAGATACTCAGTTTGAAAGAAACACACTCCCACACTTGCAAAACTCTCAAATTCAATAGAAACTCGCATCAGAAAGCCTTACAGAAAGATACTCAAATGAGAAATGAAAAGATACACAATTGGAATAGTAAAGATACGCAAACGATGTAAAGATACACAATTGGAATAGTAAAGATACGCAAACGATGTAAAGATACTCAGTTTGAAAGAAACACACTCCCACACTTGCAAAACTCTCAAATTCAATAGAAACTCGCATCAGAAAGCCTTACAGAAAGATACTCAAACGAGAAATGAAAAGATACACAATTGGAATAGTAAAGATACGCAAACGATGTAAAGATACACAATTGGAATAGTAAAGATACGCAAACGATGTAAAGATACACAATTGGAATAGTAAAGATACGCAAACGATGTAAAGATACTCAGTTTGAAAGAAACACACTCCCACACTTGCAAAACTCTCAAATACAATAGAAACTAGCATCAGAAGCCTTACAGAAAGATACTCAAACGAGAAATGAAAAGATACACAATTGGAATTGTAAAGATACGCAAACGATGTAAAGATACACAATTGGAATAGTAAAGATACGCAAACGATGTAAAGATACTCAGTTTGAAAGAAACACACTCCCACACTTGCAAAACTCTCAAATACAATACAAACTAGCATCAGAAGCCTTACAGGAAGATACTCAAACGAGAAATGAAAAGATACACAATTGGAATTGTAAAGATACGCAAACGATGTAAAGATACACAATTGGAATTGTAAAGATACGGAAACGATGTAAAGATACACAATTGGAATAGTAAAGATACGCAAACGATGTAAAGATACTCAGTTTGAAAGAAACACACTCCCACACTTGCAAAACTCTCAAATTCAATAGAAACTCGCATAAGAAGCCTTACAGAAAGATACTCAAACGAGAAATGAAAAGATACACAATTGGAATAGTAAAGATACGCAAACGATATAAAGATACTCAGTTTGAAAGAAACACACTCCCACACTTGCAAAACTCTCAAATTCAATAGAAACTCGCATCAGAAGCCTTACAGAAAGATACTCAAACGAGAAATGAAAAGATACACAATTGTAATAGTAAAGATACGCAAACGATGTAAAGATACACAATTGGAATAGTAAAGATACGCAAACGATGTAAAGATACACAATTGGAATAGTAAAGATACGCAAACGATGTAAAGATACTCAGTTTGAAAGAAACACACTCCCACACTTGCAAAACTCTCAAATACAATAGAAACTAGCATCAGAAGCCTTACAGAAAGATACTCAAACGAGAAATGAAAAGATACACAATTGGAATAGTAAAGATACGCAAACGATGTAAAGATACACAATTGGAATAGTAAAGATACGCAAACGATGT
>NW_026089451.1:300000-375159 GCF_933775445.1 Argentina anserina
GAGGCATGTGGAGGTCATTTTGGGCCTCGTAGAACAGCTTTAAAGGTGTTGGAATGTGGTTTCTATTGGCCTTCTATTTTCAAGGATGCATATTTGTTTTGTGTTTCTTGTGATAGGTGTCAACGGACTGGTAATATTGGTAAGAGATATCAAATGCCCTTATCCCCCATTATAATTGTCGAAATTTTTGATGTGTGGGGCATTGATTTCATGGGTCCATTTCCTTCATCTAGAGGTTTCTTGTATATCTTGTTAACTGTTGATTATGTGTCGAAGTGGGTGGAAGAAAAGGCCACCCGAACTAATGATTCGAAAGTGGTTGCAGGTTTCTTCAGAACTAACATATTTTGCAGGTTTGGAGTACCAAGAGTTTTGAAAAGTGATGGAGGTTCTCATTTCTGCAACCGGACTATTGAGGCATTGCTTAAGAAGTATGGAGTAACCCACAAGGTTTCGACACCATATCATCCTCAAACAAGTGGCATGGCAGAAGTGTCCAACAGAGAGATCAAGGGAATTCTGGAGAAAACTGTAGGTCCAACAAGGAAGGATTGGAGTGATCGATTAGATGATGCATTATGGGCCTACAGGACTGCGTACAAGACGCCTATTGGGATGTCACCATTCAGATTGGTGTATGGGAAGGCATTTCACCTTCCAGTGGAGTTGGAGCACAGAGCATGGTGGGCGGTGAAGACATTCAACATGGACAAGGATGCAGCTGGTCTTCATAGGAAATTGCAGCTCAATGAGCTTGAGGAGATACGAAATGACGCCTATGATGCTGCATGGATTTACAAGGAGAAAACGAGAGCTTATCATGACAAGATGATTCGTGGGAAAGAGTTTGTAGTTGGTCAAAAAGTTCTTTTATTCCATTCTAGACTTAAACTTTTTCCTGGAAAATTACGTTCTCGTTGGGTTGGTCCATTTGTTGTTACTAATGTGTTTGCTCATGGTGCTATTGAAATTAAAAGTGACAAAACAGGTCAGACATTCAAGGTGAATGGGCATCGACTTAAGCCCTACTTTGAACCTTTTGAGGAGCACACGTATGAGGAGACGAGTGTGAGAGATGCGCCAACAGATGTATGAGCATGAGAGAGTCTAGGCTGAGAGACTTTAAAACTCAAGTGCTGCATGGGAGGCAACCCATTTCAACCGTACCTGTGGAGGAGTCGTCTACGGGAGTTTGCATTTTCTTATCCCTTCACTCTTATGGTTGAATTGTATATGTATTGATGTGTGATCTTATTCTCTACTTATGAATTACATTCTGATTATTGAGCTTACATTGAGGACAATGTAATTTTCTAAGTGTGGGGTAGGGTTGCATGATCGTTGTTTGCTGATTTTTGCTTTGATTTCATGATATAAACGAAAAAGAAAGAAAAAATTCGTAAAAATGTTAGAAAATTCGGAAAAAAATGTGTTGTTTGGAGTCTTAGGATGCCCCTAAAGTCTAGGATGATTATGTCTCTAAATGCATAGATGATGGTTTTGCATTTCATAAGAATTGAATTGTAAGTTTCATTGATAATGTGGATTTGGTATGAACATGTGAGAGTTGATTGAATGCAATATGACATACATGTTTGGTTAGTTTAAGTCCATAACAACCTGTGAGTGTTTGAGCCTATATATGCTTTCTTCTTGAGTGATAATATGAAATTTCGTGATTGTTTTGTGAACCTCATTATTCTTTGCATATTCAATGACTATGTGCCATAGCTTTTAATGGACTCTAGAATTTACTAGAACTCATCTTTTGTGATTGTTGAAACTTTTAAGTCATAAAATGCTCTGATTTTGAAAGGGATTTGTGGATCATTTCTAGGATTACCACCACTTTAGCCAAACAGCCATGTATCCCTATATGTGCCCTGTTTGGGACCCCTTAGTTGAACCCCATTTGAGCCTACATTGAGCCTTTTCTTCATCACCTATATTATCTCCATGCTTAGTATAGTTATCTCTATCTTGTCCTATAGACTTGGCAGAACTATTTTTGAGATGATGTTGTGATGATGCATGAAATAAGTGTGGGGTGGAAGACATGAGAAAAGAAAATATGAACAAGCTTTTAAGCAAATGCCGAAAAAAGAAAAGGAAAAAATGATGATGAATGAAAAAATGATGAGATCGGCAATACATGAAAAGGAAAGAAAAGATGTTGTCTTCCATTTGTGATTTGGAGTTGAGTTGAATTGAAGGTCTAAAAAAGTTTATTTGACCTTTGTCCATGTTCACTTTGTGGTTAAAATGATGTTTGGGCCCAACTTGTTATATTTGGCCCTTGATGGTGTGTGGTGTTATAAGGATGATGTTTACTCTGCTAAGTCTATAGGATTACCTTTGTAATTCCTTGATATTCCATGCCTTTAGCTAAGCCTAACCATTCACCCTTATCAAATGATCCTAATGATTCTTAAAATGAGCAAATCTTGGTTTGTGGAGATGATCACAAGAGTTGAGCATATGGTTTTGGTCCATTTGTGCACTTAGTTGTTAAATGAGGTTTTCCTTTTGTTATTCACAAAGTGCTTTCATTTGATGAAATATGCAGGCTATTTGATGCTTTATTATCCTTTCTCTTGCATATACTTGTGTGTGAATCATAACCATGAATCTGAGTGAAAAGAAGAGAGTATGCCTTGTGAGGAGGATTGGATTGACTAAACATGTTATGTGCCTATTGTCTCATTTCTTACTTATTCATACTATGAAACATGTTTATGAAACTTGGAATTTATGTGCTTACATTCAAATGCTTAAACTTGAAAGCTATGTGTTTTGAGATTCTGAGACAATCATTTAGGGGCAATAGTGTTTTGTGTTGTTTTGTTTAGTTTTGCTAAGGGACTAGCAAAACCCAAGTGTGGGGTAGTTGATAGGAGCACTTTGTGCTACGTTCTTAATATGTTTTTACCTCCATTTGTACTTTGCTTAACCCTTATTGTTGTAATATCGAGTCATTGAGTCACAATAGGAGTCTTGGATGGTTATGGATGTGTTTTTGTGCTTAAACGAGTTAAAAACGAAGAATTGGTCTAGAGTCCTAGTTTGAGTAGGAATCCTTATAGGACTAGGAAACCTAGTTGAATTTGGAGTCTTCATCTTTCTACGTTTTGGTCGCATTGGCGATATCTTGAGAGTCATGTTTGCATTAGGAATCCTTGTTAGACTAGGAAACGTACCATTCTGGAAAGTCCTACTTGAACTCAAACTCTTATTACGAAACTTTCCTAAATGAACTTCCTTGTTCTAGTAACTTACTTATTCTAGTAAGTTTCCTTTTTGCAAATTAGAAACTTTCCTAATCTAGTTGAGCTCATCTATTACATGTGTCTTTTTAAGACAACTAATGTCTAGATTAGGACATGATTTTCGAATGGATTATCTCTTACTTATGTTTTCTTTTCTTATTTTCAGATTTAAGAGATAATTGCAAGGTAATTAAATGATTCAGCCGTGCAAGGTGGGAGATGAAGATAAGGCACGAATTGGAGAGGAAATAGGAGTCCATGCCGTGCATGACTCTTGAGAGAAAATAGAGATCAGCCGTGCCTATTCAAATCAGCCAAGGATAAGGAGTCATGCCGTGTATAGAAGAGTTATACAAGGGGAAGAGGTATTCAGCCGTGCCTTATCAATTCAGCAACTAAAAAGGAGCCCATGCCGTGCAGCCCATGAGAGAATCAAGGAGATAAGAGCTTGTTCTACAAGGAAAACAAGGAGAGCCATTCGATGCATTCATTGAGGAGAGATCACAGCCGTGTATTGATGGACCAAGCAGCCCGAAACCCTAGCAGCCTCTCCCTTGCTTCCTCTATATATAGCTCGGCCTCCCTTCAGAAAATCCATCTCCATTCTCCCACAAACACAGCCGAATTGCTGCCCAAACACAACCAGAAAATTCAAGCCACAAAACCTTCATCCATCACCACAAAACCGTGCTCATCTTCCTCCTCATCCAAATCCGAATCATCCTTGCTTCATCCTAGAAGGTTTCTAATGTGTGATTCATCCATGGCTTGTAATTTTTCTTTTGGTTTTCTGATATTTTCGATTTCATTGTATGAATTCTTGAATGTGATTTTCGGTTTTATATATGAAGAACATAAATTCAGACTTCTTTGGTTTTATGTTTTGATTGTATGAATTCATGAGATTTGTATGTTTGCTGTGTATAATGACATAGGGGCAGTAGGTTTCGAAATAATTTTAGGTTTTATTTCAATTAGTTCCTTGAACTTGTACATCTAAATCAATGCTTGAGGAAGCCAAGGCCATGGTTCTCCTAGGGTTGCGATTTAATTCACCAAAGTGTTCTTCGATTGAATATGCGCTTCGTGTTTCAATTATGGATACTTATATAGGGCTGTGATAGTTCTAGGAATTTGCATGCTTAATCAAGATGAGTGACGCCATGCTTGCTTACATGTCTCCAATTCGACTTAATGTGCTTATGTGCTACTTTGTGTTTAACTAGTACGCTTCGTTATGTTGAACTCTTTTTAGCATATGTTTAGGATTGAACGCTTCGTTGATTCTAGATAAATAAGAAGTCTTAACGATTAGATGAACCGCTTCGGACTCTAATTAGAATTGGAATTGAAATGGACTTAGAAAGAATCGAAATAATTTGCTGCCTATATGTTGTTCTATGCGTGTCATACATGTTTCTTGAGTGAAATTCGTGTTTTTGTTATGTGATGAATGGTTGATCAATTGTATATAAGTAATTTAGGATTTATTTTAAGTTGTAGTTTTAGAATCCAAATCAAATCCCCCAATAACATGATAAGTGTTGAGGCCCTTTTGATTCCCCGGACTGAACGATCCCTGCTTATTCTATACTAACGATGATGTTTTTCAGGGTATTTTATAGACGTTCTAACCGAACGATCTATCACAGTTGTGCCATATATGGATTGAAAGCTTGTTGTGTTATCTTCAATTTTTATTCAGGCCACGTTTCCATTCCAGCTGTTTAAATCAACGAAAATCAGGTACAAAGAGGTAAAGGTCATTCCAGTTTTTGATTCTATGAACTTGTTTTTCGTGACAAATTTGCAGGGGCATAACTTTCTCCTCATTTGGAGTTAGCAAATGTACTTTATATGCTTGGAAAGCTAGAATATCAGCTTTCAATTCCCACTGTTGTCTTACTGTTCGGAGATTATTTTCAAACGTTATGAAGCATGGAATGCAAGCTGTTGGACCACGTCATGGGGGAGCTTTTCTCATCATTTTCTCATCTTTTTCCCATGTTTTTATTTTTGTATTTGTTTCCTTCCACTATGAGTCTTCCATTGCATTATTTATTTTGATATTCATTGAGGACAATGCATGATTTGAGTGTGGGGGAAGGTTTACATGTTAGTGACATAAAATCAGAAAAAAAAAATTTGTTTTTTTTGTTTTGTTTTGTTTTGTTTTTGTTTTTGTTTTTGTTTTGAGTCCTAGGTATGCCTTTAACTGTCTAGGATGAGTTGATCTTTGAATGATTGGTTGAAAGATGATCACAAGATTGGAAATTGAACTTAATTGCTATTTGATGGTTAATCGATGTGTAGAAATTGTACGAACATGTAGTAGATGAGGATTTTGAAACTTAGGTACATAATGAGCATGTTCCCTACTTGTTTGAATTCATGTAACCTATGTGAGTTTCGAGCCATATATGTGCCTTTTCTGGAGAGTTTAATCTATCGTTTATTGGCTATATAACCTCATTACATCTATTTTGATCAATTCATATGCCATAGAATTGCAATGAACTAGAGAATGCTAGAACTTACTTTGTGAAACTTTCAAAACTTTTATCATAATATACTCTGATTTTGAAAATGATTGTTGGATCTTTTTAGGAATTCCACCACTTAAACCAAAAAGCCGTATGCCTTATTTGAGCCCTGCTTGGGACACCTTAGTATTAACCCATTTGAGCCTACGTTAAACCTTTTATTCATCACCAACATGTTAATATCCTTGCTTAGTATAGTTATATCTCTACCTTGTTCTCGAGGCTTGGCCGAGCCGATTGTTGGATGTTAATATGGAGTGATGATTCGATTCAAGTGTGGGGTTGTGCTATGTATGTATTTATGCCGTATGAAAAGAGTGAAAAGAATGAAGAAAAAAAAATAGAAAGATGCCGTGAGAAGAAAAAGAGAAAAATACATGAACACGGCTTGAATAAAAAAAATACAAAGAAGTTACGGCATAGCTATGTTTGATGTGACTTTGGAGTTGTGATATATTTGTTGAAGGCTCAATAATGTTGTACTTTAGCCTTTGTTCGTTTTCACAATGTTTAAAGTGAAGAATGGGTCTAACATGATAAAAGTGGCCCTTGTTTTATGGAGTATGACGACATAAGGTGGATGATTTTTGCTCTGCTAAGTCTTGAGGATGACCTTTGTGATTCCTTTTACCTGAAAAATGATATATCCTTATAGAGACTAAGCCTACCTTTTATAAAGATCCGCATGATTCTTAAAATGAGTAGCTCTTGATTTGTGGAGTTTGTTTCATGAGTAAGCATATGGTTTGGGTTCATTTGTGCATATGATTGGTATCTTTCATGAGGTTTTTGAATTCACTATGTGTTCATAACTCTTATGTGTGAAAAGCTTTTAAGCATATGCCATGTTCTTGAGATAAAATATTCGGAGTGCATATCCCTTGTGAGTTGAATTTTGAACTTGTTTTGAACATGTCGAGCTTAATATCACCTATGTTTTCTGCCTTGTCTTACTTGTTTTGCGAGATCTCATGTTTATTAACCATTGAATTCATTCTATCTATTTTCGATTAATTGTTATTCTTGATGCTATGAGTTTGAAGATCTCTGAGACAAAATATTGAAGGCATTATAGTTGAGTCATTAGTTTAGTTGTTTTGATTTTTGTTTTATGTTTTTGTTTCCCTTTTCTAGTGTTTGCTAAGGGACTAGCAAAGCTTAAGTGTGGGGTTGTTGATAGGAGCACAAAGTGTGACGTTCTTAATGTGATTATGCCCTATTCTTACTCTTTGTTACCTCTTATTTAGTATGTTTTAGTTTCTTTTGTAAGAATAAGTGTCTAGGTAGAGCTTATATCAATTATGAGTGAATTGATGATGAAATCGTGCTAAGTGTTAATAATCCTTGTTGAGATATGATTCCTTGTTCGAGTAGGATTCATCCTTTCGTATTTCTTTGTTTCTAACATACTTATTCTTATTAGGAAATACAAATCCATGTTGGAGAAGGAAAGCAATCCTAGTTCCACAAGGAAAGAGAAGAAAATACACTTACAAGCCCAATCCATTCAAGAATCAAAATGCTGTCAATATTCATAGTCCAACTTCGACGGGCTCCCCTGGATAGCTCCGATCGAGTTAGAAGACCTACTTTATATGGAAATAAAGGTATTTGAGTCTAGTTTCTGTAGGATTTGGAATAAAATCAATATCTTATTCCTACAGAGAGATATGACTGAATCATTGATCGGAGGTCCAATGAACTCGGCGGAATTATCTCAGCCATTGATTTGCTTTTGATCCAAGGGCTATGAGGGAAACTTGGGACTTTGTTCCTCCTGCAAATAGAGCACAAATATGTATCAGAATGTCCATAAATCCCAGCACCAAAGAATGTCAAAGAAGGCATGCAGCAAATTAAATGAGAAGAGGCAAGAAAGTCAAAGAAGGCATGCAGCAAATTTAATGAGGAGAGGTAAGAAAAATCAAACATGGCTGCAACAATTAAGACTTTTGCTGCCTCCCTAATTCAAAGGAAGAAATTTGTGCAAAAGAAATCAGCAATAAAGGAGGAAGAAGATATGTAATTAATGCAAAAGATATGCAATCCTTATAGAAATCAGAATTCTGGCAGTGCAGATCATCCATCTTTGACGGGCTCCCCTGGACAGCTCAAAATGATTGAGAAAATGTACCTTATATGGATGAAAAGCCACGGAAGTCTAGTTGAAATTGCCAGTTGGAATCATCTCAATATCTATTTTCTAGAGAAAGTTATGGCCACAACAAGGGACAAAGGTCAAATCTGCCGAATCTAGGAAACCTCAACCAATTTGGTTTCAACTTTGTGGACTTTGTGGCCATCCTCCCTTGGGTTTCTTCCTCTATATATAGCACCTCAATTCCACAGAAACATATGATCAACCTTGCTCACAAGACTAGCCAAAGCTCTACCTTAAACACTACTCATCATCCTCAAAGCCATTCAAGGCGAAAACACCATCTTCCCTTCATTCCATTCGATCCAAAGCGCTACGCCTAGGATTGCCATTCAAGTTGAAGCCGTGCTGCCTTGTTTTGATACCGCTAAGGAGATTTACAAAGTGTAACTCGTTACTTCTTCACTTATGTTTTCGGTTTCGATTCTTTGTGTGATGTTGTGTTTATGTTTTTGGCTAGCTCCGAATTTGTGGAATACTCTTATGTAGTTTACGATTTTGCAAGATGTTATAAAGTAGTTCTGATTTTGTTTTCTATGATTTCTATGTAGATGTCGTGAGTTTATAATTCAATGATTTAATGATTCTCTTTCCTGTGCGTTAACTATATGTGATTCAAGGCGCTAAGTTAGTTTTGCATATAGGATTCTTAAGTGTTTTGTTAACTTGTTAAAGTAAGTGACATGCTTGACTTGTTAGTAATCACTAGGAATTAACCATGATCCGTTTGTTATCTAAGATGCGCTAAGTAATTAGATAAGAGATGAATCAATAAAGTGGTAAGATTGAGATTGACATGTTACCTTGTAATTTCTAAGCGCTAAGATAGGATTACCAGGCCATGTTTCGAGTTAGGGATGCGCTAAGTAACCTAGTTTGGCATTAGGTTGTTGTTTGTTCACTCAATACTTGTCCGCTAAGGCTCGGTGATTGCATAGGATGAGATTACGATTTTGAAGCTACTTGTGATGTTTTGTTTGGTGATGTTTATGTGTTGGTTGGTTGATCACATGTATATATTAGTTTAGGTTTTATTTTCTGTTTTTATCTTTCAACCCGATCCTATATATCAAACTTTTTTAAACTCGTATGAATTCGTTGTTAAATGTTTGTGATTCTATGCCCTGGTTGGATCCCCGGTTTGTGAACGATACCCTCTTGCTTTATGCTACTAACGATGCTTACAGGGTTAATATTGATCTCGAGTAATCGAACCGATCAGTTTCCAATGTGGGCGTGTGTTTCTTTCAACCTGAGTATCTTTCTATCGTTTGAGTATGTTTACAATTGCAATTTGAGTATCTTTTCAATTCACGTTTGAGTATCTTTCTGAACGGCTTTCGATGCGAGTTTTTCCTGAATTTGAGAGTGTTTCCCGTGTGGGCGTGTGTTTCTTTCACACTGAGTATCTTTCTATCGTTTGAGTATGTTTACTATTGCAATTTGAGTATCTTTTCAATTCTCGTTTAAGTATCTTTCTGAACGGCTTTCGATGCTAGTTTTTCTTGAATTTGAGAGTGTTTCCAGTGTGGGCGTGTGGTTCTTTCAAACCGAGTATCTTTCTATCGTTTGAGTATGTTTACTATTGCACTTTGAGTATCTTTTCAATTCTCGTTTGAGTGTCTTTCTGTAAGCCTTTCTGATGCGAGTTTCTATTGAATTTGAGATTGTTTCTAGTGTGGGCGTGTGTTTCTTTCAAACTGAGTATCTTTCTATCGTTTTAGTATGTTTACTATTGCACTTTGAGTATCTTTTCAATTCTCGTTTGAGTGTCTTTCTGTAAGCCTTTCTGATGCGAGTTTCTATTGAATTTGAGATTGTTTCTAGTGTGGGCGTGTGTTTCTTTCAAACTGAGTATCTTTCTATCGTTTTAGTATGTTTACTATTGCACTTTGAGTATCTTTTCAATTCTCGTTTGAGTATCTTTCTGTAAGCCTTTCTGATGCGAGTTTCTATTGAATTTGAGAGTGTTTCCAGTGTGGGCGTGTGTTTCTTTCAAACTGAGTATCTTTCGATCGTTTGAGTATGTTTACTATTGCAATTTGAGTATCTTTTCAATTCTCGTTTGAGTATCTTTCTGAACGGCTTTCGATGCGAGTTTTTCTTGAATTTGAGAGTGTTTCCAGTGTGGGCGTGTGTTTCTTTCAAACTGAGTATCTTTCTATCGTTTCAGTATGTTTACTATTGCACTTTGCGTATCTTTTCAATTCTCGTTTGAGTATGTTTCTGTAAGGCTTTCTGATGCGAGTTTCTCTTGAATTTGAGAGTGTTTCCAGTGTGGGCGTGTGTTTCTTTCAACCTGAGTATCTTTCTATCGTTTGAGTATGTTTACTATTGCACTTTGAGTATCTTTTCGATTCTCGTTTGAGTATCTTTCTGTAATCCTTTCTGATGCGAGTTTCTATTGAATTTGAGAGTGTTTCTAGTGTGGGCGTGTGTTTCTTTCAAACTGAGTATCTTTCGATCGTTTGAGTATGTTTACTATTGCAATTTGAGTATCTTTGCAATTCTCGTTTGAGTATCTTTCTGAACGGCTTTCGATGCGAGTTTTTCTTGAATTTAAGAGTGTTTCGAGTGTGGGCGTGTGTTTCTTTCACACTGAGTATCTTTCTATCGTTTGAGTATGTTTACTATTGCACTTTGAGTATCTTTTCAATTCTCGTTTGAGTATCTTTCTGAACGGCTTTCGGTGCTAGTTTTTTTTTAATTTGAGAGTGTTTCCAGTGTGGGCGTGTGTTTCTTTCAAACCGAGTATCTTTCTATCGTTTGAGTATGTTTACTATTGCACTTTGAGTATCTTTTGAATCCTCGTTTCAGTATCTTTCTGTAAGCCTTTCTGATGCGAGTTTCTATTGAATTTGAGATTGTTTCCAGTGTGGGCGTGTGTTTCTTTCACACTGAGTATCTTTCTATCGTTTGAGTATGTTTACTATTGCACATTGAGTATCTTTTCAATTCTCGTTTGAGTATCTTTCTGTAAGCCTTTCTGATGCGAGTTTCTATTGAATTTGAGATTGTTTCTAGTGTGGGCGTGTGTTTCTTTCAAACTGAGTATCTTTCTATCGTTTGAGTATGTTTACTATTGCACTTTGCGTATCTTTTCAATTTTCGTTTGAGTATCTTTCTGTAAGCCTTTCTGATGCGAGTTTCTATTGAATTTGAGAGTGTTTCCAGTGTGGGCGTGTGTTTCTTTTAAACTAAGTATCTTTCTATCGTTTGAGTATGTTTATTATTGCACTTTGCGTATCTTTTCAATTCTCGTTTGAGTATGTTTCTGTAAGCCTTTCTGATGCGAGTTTCTCTTGAATTTGAGAGTGTTTCCAGTGTGGGCGTGTGTTTCTTTCAAACTGAGTATCTTTCTATCGTTTGAGTATGTTTACTATTGCACATTGAGTATCTTTTCAATTCTCGTTTGAGTATCTTTCTGTAAGCCTTTCTGATGCGAGTTTCTATTGAATTTGAGATTGTTTCTAGTGTGGGCGTGTGTTTCTTTCAAACTGAGTATCTTTCTATCGTTTGAGTATGTTTACTATTTCACTTTGCGTATCTTTTCAATTCTCGTTTGAGTATGTTTCTGTAAGGCTTTCTGATGCGAGTTTCTCTTGAATTTGAGAGTGTTTCTAGTGTGGGCGTGTGTTTCTTTCAAACTGAGTATCTTTCTATCGTTTGAGTATGTTTACAATTGCAATTTGTGTATCTTTTCAATTCTCGTTTGAGTATCTTTCTGAACGGCTTTCGATGCGAGTTTCTCTTGAATTTGAGAGTGTTTCCAGTGTGGGCGTGTGTTTCTTTCAAACTGAGTATCTTGCTATCGTTTGACTATGTTTACTATTGCACTTTGAGTATCTTTTCAATTCTCGTTTGAGCATCTTTCTGAACGGCTTTCGATGCTAGTTTTTCTTGAATTTGAGAGTGTTTCCAGTGTGGGCGTGTGTTTCTTTCAAACCGAGTATCTTTCTATCGTTTCAGTATGTTTACTATTGCACTTTGAGTATCTTTTCAATTCTCGTTTGAGTATGTTTATGTAAGGCTTTCTGATGCGAGTTTCTACTGAATATGAGATTGTTTCCAGTGTGGGCGTGTGTTTCTTTCAAACTGAGTATCTTTCTATCGTTTGAGTATGTTTACTATTGCACTTTGAGTATCTTTTCAATTCTCGTTTGAGTATCTTTCTGTAAGCCTTTCTGATGCGAGTTTCTATTGAATTTGAGAGTGTTTCCAGTGTGGGCGTGTGTTTCTTTCAAACTGAGTATCTTTCGATCGTTTGAGTATGTTTACTATTGCAATTTGAGTATCTTTTCAATTCTCGTTTAAGTATGTTTCTGTAAGGCTTTCTGATGCGAGTTTCTCTTGAATTTGAGAGTGTTTCCAGTGTGGGCCTTTGTTTCTTTCAACCTGAGTATCTTTCTATCGTTTGAGTATGTTTACAATTGCAATTTGAGTATCTTTTCAATTCTCGTTTGAGTATCTTTCTGAACGGCTTTCGATGCGAGTTTTTCCTGAATTAGAGAGTGTTTCCAGTGTGGGCGTGTGTTTCTTTCACACTGAGTATCTTTCTATCGTTTGAGTATGTTTACTATTGCAATTTGAGTATCTTTTCAATTCTCGTTTAAGTATCTTTCTGAACGGCTTTCGATGCTAGTTTTTCTTGAATTTGAGAGTGTTTCCAGTGTGGGCGTGTGGTTCTTTCAAACCGAGTATCTTTCTATCGTTTGAGTATCTTTACTATTGCACTTTGAGTATCTTTTCAATTCCCGTTTGAGTGTCTTTTTGTAAGCCTTTCTGATGCAAGTTTCTACTGAATTTGAGATTGTTTCCAGTGTGGGCGTGTGTTTCTTTCAAACTGAGTATCTTTCTATCGTTTTAGTATGTTTACTATTGCACTTTGAGTATCTTTTCAATTCTCGTTTGAGTATCTTTCTGTAAGCCTTTCTGATGCGAGTTTCTATTGAATTTGAGAGTGTTTCCAGTGTGGGCGTGTGTTTCTTTCAAACTGAGTATCTTTCGATCGTTTGACTATGTTTACTATTGCAATTTGAGTATCTTTGCAATTCTCGTTTGAGTATCTTTCTGAACGGCTTTCGTTGCGAGTTTTTCTTGAATTTGAGAGTGTTTCGAGTGTGGGCGTGAGTTTCTTTCACACTGAGTATCTTTCTATCGTTTGAGTATGTTTACTATTGCACTTTGAGTATCTTTTCAATTCTCGTTTGAGTATCTTTCTGAACGGCTTTCGGTGCTAGTTTTTTTTTAATTTGAGAGTGTTTCCAGTGTGGGCGTGTGTTTCTTTCAAACCGAGTATCTTTCTATCGTTTGAGTATGTTTACTATTGCACTTTGAGTATCTTTTGAATCCTCGTTTCAGTATCTTTCTGTAAGCCTTTCTGATGCGAGTTTCTATTGAATTTGATATTGTTTCCAGTGTGGGCGTGTGTTTCTTTCACACTGAGTATCTTTCTATCGTTTGAGTATGTTTACTATTGCACATTGAGTATCTTTTCAATTCTCGTTTGAGTATCTTTCTGTAAGCCTTTCTGATGCGAGTTTCTATTGAATTTGAGATTATTTCTAGTGTGGGCGTGTGTTTCTTTCAAACTGAGTATCTTTCTATCGTTTGAGTATGTTTACTATTGCACTTTGAGTATCTTTTCAATTTTCGTTTGAGTATCTTTCTGTAAGCCTTTCTGATGCGAGTTTCTATTGAATTTGAGAGTGTTTCCAGTGTGGGCGTGTGTTTCTTTTAAACTAAGTATCTTTCTATCGTTTGAGTATGTTTATTATTGCACTTTGCGTATCTTTTCAATTCTCGTTTGAGTATGTTTCTGTAAGGCTTTCTGATGCGAGTTTCTCTTGAATTTGAGAGTGTTTCCAGTGTGGGCGTGTGTTTCTTTCAAACTGAGTATCTTTCTATCGTTTGAGTATGTTTACTATTGCACATTGAGTATCTTTTAAATTCTCGTTTGAGTATCTTTCTGTAAGCCTTTCTGATGCGAGTTTCTATTGAATTTGAGATTGTTTCTAGTGTGGGCGTGTGTTTCTTTCAAACTGAGTATCTTTCTATCGTTTGAATATGTTTACTATTGCACTTTGCGTATCTTTTCAATTCTCGTTTGAGTATGTTTCTGTAAGGCTTTCTGATGCGAGTTTCTCTTGAATTTGAGAGTGTTTCTAGTGTGGGCGTGTGTTTCTTTCAAACTGAGTATCTTTCTATCGTTTGAGTATGTTTACAATTGCAATTTGTGTATCTTTTCAATTCTCGTTTGAGTATCTTTCTGAACGGCTTTCGATGCGAGTTTCTCTTGAATTTTAGAGTGTTTCCAGTGTGGGCGTGTGTTTCTTTCAAACTGAGTATCTTTCTATCGTTTGAGTATGTTTACTATTGCACATTGAGTATCTTTTCAATTCTCGTTTGAGTATCTTTCTGTAAGCCTTTCTGATGCGAGTTTCTATTGAATTTGAGAGTGTTTCCGGTGTGGGCGTGTGTTTCTTTCAAACTGAGTATCTTTCTATCGTTTGAGTATGTTTACTATTGCAATTTGAGTATCTTTTCAATTCTCGTTTAAGTATCTTTCTGTAAGCCTTTCTGATGCGAGTTTCTATTGAATTTGAGAGTGTTTCTAGTGTGGGCGTGTGTTTCTTTCACACTGAGTATCTTTCTATCGTTTGAGTATGTTTACTATTGCACTTTGCGTATCTTTTCAGTTCTTGTTTGAGTATGTTTCTGTAATGCTTTCTGATGCGAGTTTCTCTTGAATTTGAGAGTGTTTCCAGTGTGGTTGTGTGTTTCTTTCAAACTGAGTATCTTTCTATCGTTTCAGTATGTTTACTATTGCACTTTGCGTATCTTTTCAATTCTCGTTTAAGTATCTTTCTGTAAGCCTTTCTGATGCGAGTTTCTATTGAATTTGAGAGTGTTTCTAGTGTGGGCGTGTGTTTCTTTCACACTGAGTATCTTTCTATCGTTTGAGTATGTTTACTATTGCACTTTGCGTATCTTTTCAGTTCTTGTTTGAGTATGTTTCTGTAAGGCTTTCTGATGCTAGTTTCTCTTGAATTTGAGAGTGTTTCCAGTGTGGTTGTGTGTTTCTTTCAAACTGAGTATCTTTCTATCGTTTCAGTATGTTTACTATTGCACTTTGCGTATCTTTTCAATTCTCGTTTGAGTATGTTTCTGTAAGGCTTTCTGATGCGAGTTTCTCTTGAATTTGAGAGTATTTCCAATGTGGGCGTGTGTTTCTTTCAACCTGAGTATCTTTCTATCGTTTGAGTATGTTTACAATTGCAATTTGAGTATCTTTTCAATTCTCGTTTGAGTATCTTTCTGAACGGCTTTCGATGCGAGTTTTTCCTGAATTTGAGAGTGTTTCCAGTGTGGGCGTGTGTTTCTTTCACACTGAGTATCTTTCTATCGTTTGAGTATGTTTACTATTGCAATTTGAGTATCTTTTCAATTCTCGTTTAAGTATCTTTCTGAACGGCTTTCGATGCTAGTTTTTCTTGAATTTGAGAGTGTTTCCAGTGTGGGCGTGTGTTTCTTTCAAACCGAGTATCTTTCTATCGTTTGAGTATGTTTACTATTGCACTTTGAGTATCTTTTCAATTCTCGTTTGAGTATCTTTCTGTAAGCCTTTCTGATGCGAGTTTCTATTGAATTTGAGAGTGTTTCAAGTGTGGGAGTGTGTTTCTTTCAAACTGAGTATCTTTCTATCGTTTATGTATGTTTACTATTGCACTTTGAGTATCTTTTCAATTCTCGTTTGAGTATCTTTCTGTAAGCCTTTCTGATGCGAGTTTCTATTGAATTTGAGAGTGTTTCCAGTGTGGGCGTGTGTTTCTTTCAAACTGAGTATCTTTCGATCGTTTGAGTATGTTTACTATTGCAATTTGAGTATCTTTTCAATTCTCGTTTGAGTATCTTTCTGAACGGCTTTCGATGCGAGTTTTTCTTGAATTTGAGAGTGTTTCCAGTGTGGGCGTGTGTTTCTTTCAAACTGAGTATCTTTCTATCGTTTCAGTATGTTTACTATTGCACGTTGCGTATCTTTTCAATTCTCGTTTGAGTATGTTTCTGTAAGGCTTTCTGATGCGAGTTTCTCTTGAATTTGAGAGTGTTTCCAGTGTGGGCGTGTGTTTCTTTCAACCTGAGTATCTTTCTATCGTTTGAGTATGTTTACAATTGCAATTTGAGTATCTTTTCAATTCTCGTTTGAGTATCTTTCTGAACGGCTTTCGATGCGAGTTTTTCTTGAATTTGAGAGTGTTTCGAGTGTGGGCGTGTGTTTCTTTCACACTGAGTATCTTTCTATCGTTTGAGTATGTTTATTATTGCAATTTGAGTATCTTTTCAATTCTCATTTAAGTATCTTTCTGAACGGCTTTCAATGCTAGTTTTTTTTTAATTTGAGAGTGTTTCCAGTGTGGGCGTGTGTTTCTTTCAAACCGAGTATCTTTCTATCGTTTGAGTATGTTTACTATTGCACTTTGAGTATCTTTTCAATTCTCGTTTGAGTATCTTTCTGAACGGCTTTCGATGCGAGTTTTTCCTGAATTTGAGAGTGTTTCCAGTGTGGGCGTGTGTTTCTTTCACACTGAGTATCTTTCTATCGTTTGAGTATGTTTACTATTGCAATTTGAGTATCTTTTCAATTCTCGTTTAAGTATCTTTCTGAACGGCTTTCGATGCTAGTTTTTCTTGAATTTGAGAGTGTTTCCAGTGTGGGCGTGTGTTTCTTTCAAACCGAGTATCTTTCTATCGTTTGAGTATGTTTACTATTGCACTTTGAGTATCTTTTCAATTCTCGTTTGAGTATCTTTCTGTAAGCCTTTCTGATGCGAGTTTCTATTGAATTTGAGAGTGTTTCAAGTGTGGGAGTGTGTTTCTTTCAAACTGAGTATCTTTCTATCGTTTATGTATGTTTACTATTGCACTTTGAGTATCTTTTCAATTCTCGTTTGAGTATCTTTCTGTAAGCCTTTCTGATGCGAGTTTCTATTGAATTTGAGAGTGTTTCCGGTGTGGGCGTGTGTTTCTTTCAAACTGAGTATCTTTATATCGTTTGAGTATGTTTACAATTGCAATTTGAGTATCTTTTCAATTCTCGTTTGAGTATCTTTCTGAACGGCTTTCGATGCGAGTTTCTATTGAATTTCAGATAGTTTCAAATGTGGGCGTGTGTTTCTTTCAAACTTAGTATCTTTCTATCGTTTGAGTATGTTTACTATTGCAATTTGAGTATCTTTTCAATTCTCATTTAAGTATCTTTCTGAACGGCTTTCAATGCTAGTTTTTTTTTAATTTGAGAGTGTTTCCAGTGTGGGCGTGTGTTTCTTTCAAACCGAGTATCTTTCTATCGTTTGAGTATGTTTACTATTGCACTTTGAGTATCTTTTGAATCCACGTTTCAGTATCTTTCTGTAAGCCTTTCTGATGCGAGTTTCTATTGAATTTGAGATTGTTTCCAGTGTGGGCGTGTGTTTCTTTCACACTGAGTATCTTTCTATTGTTTGAGTATGTTTACTATTGCACTTTGCGTATCTTTTCAATTCTCGTTCGAGTATGTTTCTGTAAGGCTTTCTGATGCGAGTTTCTCTTGAATTTGAGAGTGTTTCCAGTGTGGGCGTGTGTTTCTTTCAAACTGAGTATCTTTCTATCGTTTGAGTATGTTTACTATTGCACTTTGAGTATCTTTTCAATTCTCGTTTAAGTATCTTTCTGTAAGCCTTTCTGAGGCGAGTTTCTATTGAATTTGAGAGTGTTTCCGGTTTGGGCGTGTGTTTCTTTCAAACTGAGTATCTTTATATCGTTTGAGTATGTTTACTATTGCAATTTGAGGATATTTTCAATTCTCGTTTGAGTATCTATCGGAACGGCTTTCGATGCGAGTTTTTCTTGAATTTAAGAGTGTTTCCAGTGTGGGCGTGTGTTTCTTTTAAACTGAGTATCTTTCTATCGTTTGAGTATGTTTACTATTGCACATTGAGTATCTTTTCAATTCTCGTTTGAGTATCTTTCTGTAAGCCTTTCTGATGCGAGTTTCTATTGAATTTGAGATTGTTTCTAGTGTGGGCGTGTGTTTCTTTCAAACTGATTATCTTTCTATCGTTTGAGTATGTTTACTATTGCACTTTGCGTATCTTTTCAATTCTCGTTCGACTATGTTTCTGTAAGGCTTTCTGATGCGAGTTTCTCTTGAATTTGAGAGTGTTTCCAGTGTGGGCGTGTGTTTCTTTCAAACTGAGTATCTTTCTATCGTTTGAGTATGTTGACTATTGCACTTTGAGTATCTTTTCAATTCTCGTTTAAGTATCTTTCTGTAAGCCTTTCTGATGCGAGTTTCTATTGAATTTGAGAGTGTTTCCGGTGTGGGCGTGTGTTTCTTTCAAACTGAGTATCTTTATATCGTTTGAGTATGTTTACAATTGCAATTTGAGTATCTTTTCAATTCTCGTTTGAGTATCTTTCTGAACGGCTTTCGATGCGAGTTTCTATTGAATTTCAGATAGTTTCAAATGTGGGCGTGTGTTTCTTTCAAACTTAGTATCTTTCTATCGTTTGAGTATGTTTACTATTGCACTTTGAGTATCTTTTCAATTCTCGTTTGAGTATCTTTCTGTAAGCCTTTCTGATGCGAGTTTCTACTGAATTTGAGATTGTTTACAGTGTGGGCGTGTGTTTCTTTCAAACTGAGTATCTTTCTATCGTTTTAGTATGTTTACTATTGCACTTTGAGTATCTTTTCAATTCTCGTTTGAGTATCTTTCTGTAAGCCTTTATGATGCGAGTTTCTATTGAATTTTAGAGTGTTTCCAGTGTGGGCGTGTGTTTCTTTCAAACTGAGTATCTTTCGATCGTTTGAGTATGTTTACTATTGCAATTTGAGTATCTTTTCAATTCTCGTTTGAGTATCTTTCTGTAAGCCTTTCTGATGCGAGTTTTTACTGAATTTGAGATTGTTTCCAGTGTGGGCGTGTGTTTCTTTCAAACTGAGTATCTTTCTATCGTTTGAGTATGTTTACTATTGCACTTTGAGTATCTTTTCAATTCTCGTTTGAGTATCTTTCTGTAAGCCTTTCTGATGCGAGTTTCTATTGAATTTGAGAGTGTTTCCAGTGTGGGCGTGTGTTTCTTTCAAACTGAGTATCTTTCTATCGTTTGAGTATGTTTACTATTGCACTTTGAGTATCTTTTCAATTCTCGTTTGAGTATCTTTCTGTAAGCCTTTCTGATGCGAGTTTCTATTGAATTTAAGAGTGTTTCCAGTGTGGGCGTGTGTTTCTTTCAAACTGAGTATCTTTCTATCGTTTGAGTATGTTTACTATTGCACATTGAGTATCTTTTCAATTCTCGTTTGAGTATCTTTCTGTAAGCCTTTCTGATGCGAGTTTCTCTTGAATTTGAGAGTGTTTCCAGTGTGGGAGTGTGTTTCTTTCAACCTGAGTATCTTTCTATCGTTTGAGTATGTTTACAATTGCAATTTGAGTATCTTTTCAATTCTCGTTTGAGTATCTTTCTGAACGGCTTTCGATGCTAGTTTTTTTTTAATTTGAGAGTGTTTCCAGTGTGGGCGTGTGTTTCTTTCAAACCGAGTATCTTTCTATCGTTTCAGTATGTTTACTATTGCACTTTGAGTATCTTTTCAATTCTCGTTTGAGTATCTTTCTGTAAGCCTTTCTGATGCGAGTTTCTATTGAATTTGAGAGTGTTTCAAGTGTGGGAGTGTGTTTCTTTCAAACTGAGTATCTTTCTATCGTTTATGTATGTTTACTATTGCAATTTGAGTATCTTTTCAATTCCCGTTTGAGTATCTTTCTGAATGGCTTTCGATGCTAGTTTTTCTTGAATTTGAGAGTGTTTCCAGTGTGGGCGTGTGTTTCTTTCAAACTGAGTATCTTTCTATCGTTTGAGTATGTTTACTATTGCACAATGAGTATCTTTTCAATTCTCATTTGAGTATCTTTCTGTAAGCCTTTCTGATGCGAGTTTCTACAGAATTTTAGATTGTTTCCAGTGTGGGCGTGTGTTTCTTTCAAACTGAGTATCTTTCTATCGTTTGAGTATGTTTACTATTGCACTTTGAGTATCTTTTCAATTCTCGTTTGAGTATCTTTCTGAACGGCTTTCGACGCGAGTTTCTATTGAATTTCAGATAGTTTCCAGTGTGGGCGTGTGTTTCTTTCAAACTTAGTATCTTTCTATCGTTTGAGTATGTTTACTATTGCACTTTGAGTATCTTTTGAATCCTCGTTTCAGTATCTTTCTGTAAGCCTTTCTGATGCGAGTTTCTATTGAATTTGAGATTGTTTCCAGTGTGGGCGTGTGTTTCTTTCAAACTGAGTATCTTTCTATCGTTTCAGTATGTTTACTATTGCACTTTGCGTATATTTTCAATTCTCGTTCGAGTATGTTTCTGTAAGGCTTTCTGATGCGAGTTTCTCTTGAATTTGAGAGTGTTTCCAGTGTGGGCGTGTATTTCTTTCAAACTGAGTATCTTTATATCGTTTGAGTACGTTTACTATTGCACTTTGAGTATCTTTTTAATTCTCGTTTGAGTATCTTTCTGTAAGCCTTTCTGATGCGAGTTTCTATTGAATTTGAGAGTGTTTCCGGTGTGGGCGTGTATTTCTTTCAAACCGAGTATCTTTCTATCGTTTGAGTATGTTTACTATTGCACTTTGCGTATCTTTTCAATTCTCGTTTGAGTATCTTTCTGAATGGCTTTCGATGCACGTTTTTCTTGAATTTTAGAGTGTTTCCAGTGTGGGCGTGTGTTTCTTTCAAACTGAGTATCTTTCTTTCGTTTGAGTATGTTTACTATTGCACTTTGAGTATCTTTTCAATTTTCGTTTGAGTATCTTTCTGTAAGCCTTTCTGATGCGAGTTTCTATTGAATTTGAGAGTGTTTCCAGTGTGGGCGTGTGTTTTTTTCAAACTGAGTATCTTTCAATCGTTTGAGTATGTTTACTATTGCACATTGAGTATCTTTTCAATTCTCGTTTGAGTATCTTTCTGTAAGCCTTTCTGATGCGAGTTTCTATTGAATTTGAGAGTGTTTCCAGTGTGGGCGTGTGTTTCTTTCAAACCGAGTATCTTTCTATCGTTTGAGTATGTTTACTATTGCACTTTGCGTATCTTTTCAATTCTCGTTTGAGTATCTTTCTGAACGGCTTTCGATGCATGTTTTTCTTGAATTTTAGAGTGTTTCCAGTGTGGGCGTGTGTTTCTTTCAAACTGAGTATCTTTCTTTCGTTTGAGTATGTTTACTGTTGCACATTGAGTATCTTTTCAATTCTCGTTTGAGTATCATTCTGTAAGCCTTTCTGATGCGAGTTTCTATTGAATTTGAGATTGTTTCCAGTGTGGGCGTGTGTTTCTTTCAAACAGAGTATCTTTCTATCGTTTGAGTATGTTTACTATTGCACATTGAGTATCTTTTCAATTCTCGTTTGAGTATCTTTCTGTAAGCCTTTCTGATGCGAGTTTCTCTTGAATTTGAGAGTGTTTCCAGTGTGGGCGTGTGTTTCTTTCAAACTTAGTATCTTTCTATCGTTTGAGTATGTTTACTATTGCACTTTGAGTATCTTTTCAATTCTCGTTTGAGTATCTTTCTGTAAGCCTTTCTGATGCGAGTTTCTACTGAATTTGAGATTGTTTACAGTGTGGGCGTGTGTTTCTTTCAAACTGAGTATCTTTCTATCGTTTGAGTATGTTTACTATTGCACTTTGAGTATCTTTTCAATTCTCGTTTGAGTATCTTTCTGAACGGCTTTCGACGCGAGTTTCTATTGAATTTCAGATAGTTTCCAGTGTGGGCGTGTGTTTCTTTCAAACTTAGTATCTTTCTATCGTTTGAGTATGTTTACTATTGCACTTTGAGTATCTTTTGAATCCTCGTTTCAGTATCTTTCTGTAAGCCTTTCTGATGCGAGTTTCTATTGAATTTGAGATTGTTTCCAGTGTGGGCGTGTGTTTCTTTCACACTGAGTATCTTTCTATCGTTTCAGTATGTTTACTATTGCACTTTGCGTATATTTTCAATTCTCGTTCGAGTATGTTTCTGTAAGGCTTTCTGATGCGAGTTTCTCTTGAATTTGAGAGTGTTTCCAGTGTGGGCGTGTATTTCTTTCAAACTGAGTATCTTTATATCGTTTGAGTACGTTTACTATTGCACTTTGAGTATCTTTTCAATTCTCGTTTGAGTATCTTTCTGTAAGCCTTTCTGATGCGAGTTTCTATTGAATTTGAGAGTGTTTCCGGTGTGGGCGTGTGTTTCTTTCAAACCGAGTATCTTTCTATCGTTTGAGTATGTTTACTATTGCACTTTGCGTATCTTTTCAATTCTCGTTTGAGTATCTTTCTGAATGGCTTTCGATGCACGTTTTTCTTGAATTTTAGAGTGTTTCCAGTGTGGGCGTGTGTTTCTTTCAAACTGAGTATCTTGCTTTCGTTTGAGTATGTTTACTATTGCACTTTGAGTATCTTTTCAATTTTCGTTTGAGTATCTTTCTGTAAGCCTTTCTGATGCGAGTTTCTATTGAATTTGAGAGTGTTTCCAGTGTGGGCGTGTGTTTCTTTCAAACTGAGTATCTTTCAATCGTTTGAGTATGTTTACTATTGCACATTGAGTATCTTTTCAATTCTCGTTTGAGTATCTTTCTGTAAGCCTTTCTGATGCGAGTTTCTATTGAATTTGAGAGTGTTTCCAGTGTGGGCGTGTGTTTCTTTCAAACCGAGTATCTTTCTATCGTTTGAGTATGTTTACTATTGCACTTTGCGTATCTTTTCAATTCTCGTTTGAGTATCTTTCTGAACGGCTTTCGATGCATGTTTTTCTTGAATTTTAGAGTGTTTCCAGTGTGGGCGTGTGTTTCTTTCAAACTGAGTATCTTTCTTTCGTTTGAGTATGTTTACTGTTGCACATTGAGTATCTTTTCAATTCTCGTTTGAGTATCTTTCTGTAAGCCTTTCTGATGCGAGTTTCTATTGAATTTGAGATTGTTTCCAGTGTGGGCGTGTGTTTCTTTCAAACCGAGTATCTTTCGATCGTTTGAGTATGTTTACTATTACACTTTGAGTAACTTTTCAATTCTCGTTTGAGTATCTTTCTGTAATCCTTCTGATGCGAGTTTCTATTGAATTTGAGAGTGTTTCCAGTGTGGGCGTGTGTTTCTTTCAAACTTAGTATCTTTCTATCGTTTGAGTATGTTTACTATTGCACTTTGAGTATCTTTTCAATTCTCGTTTGAGCGTCTTTCTGTAAGCCTTTCTGATGCGAGTTTCTATTGAATTTGAGAGTGTTTCCAGTGTGGGCGTGTGTTTCTTTCAAACTGAGTATCTTTCGATCGTTTGAGTATGTTTACTATTGCAATTTGAGTATCTTTTCAATTCTCGTTTGAGTATCTTTCTGTAAGCCTTTCTGATGTGAGTTTTTACTGAATTTGAGATTGTTTCCAGTGTGGGCGTGTGTTTCTTTCAAACTGAGTATCTTTCTATCGTTTGAGTATGTTTACTATTGCACTTTGAGTATCTTTTCAATTCTCGATTAAGTATCTTTCTGTAAGCCTTTCTGATGCGAGTTTTTACTGAATTTGAGATAGTTTCAAGTGTGGGCGTGTGTTTCTTTCAAACTTAGTATCTTTCTATCGTTTGAGTATGTTTACTATTGCACTTTGAGTATCTTTTCAATTCTCGTTTGAGTATCTTTCTGTAAGCCTTTCTGATGCGAGTTTCTATTGAATTTGAGATTGTTTCCAGTGTGGGCGTGTGTTTCTTTCAAACCGAGTATCTTTCGATCGTTTGAGTATGTTTACTCTTACACTTTGAGTAACTTTTCAATTCTCGTTTGAGTATATTTCTGTAATCCTTCTGATGCGAGTTTCTATTGAATTTGAGAGTGTTTCCAGTGTGGGCGTGTGTTTCTTTCAAACTTAGTATCTTTCTATCGTTTGAGTATGTTTACTATTGCACTTTGAGTATCTTTTCAATTCTCGTTTGAGTATCTTTCTGTAAGCCTTTCTGATGCGAGTTTCTATTGAATTTAAGAGTGTTTCCAGTGTGGGCGTGTGTTTCTTTCAAACTGAGTATCTTTCTATCGTTTGAGTATGTTTACTATTGCACATTGAGTATCTTTTCAATTCTCGTTTGAGTATCTTTCTGTAAGCCTTTCTGATGCGAGTTTCTCTTGAATTTGAGAGTGTTTCCAGTGTGGGAGTGTGTTTCTTTCAACCTGAGTATCTTTCTATCGTTTGAGTATGTTTACAATTGCAATTTGAGTATCTTTTCAATTCTCGTTTGAGTATCTTTCTGAACGGCTTTCGATGCGAGTTTTTCTTGAATTTGAGAGTGTTTCGAGTGTGGGCGTGTGTTTCTTTCACACTGAGTATCTTTCTATCGTTTGAGTATGTTTACTATTGCAATTTGAGTATCTTTTCAATTCTCATTTAAGTATCTTTCTGAACGGCTTTCGATGCTAGTTTTTTTTTAATTTGAGAGTGTTTCCAGTGTGGGCGTGTGTTTCTTTCAAACCGAGTATCTTTCTATCGTTTCAGTATGTTTACTATTGCACTTTGAGTATCTTTTCAATTCTCGTTTGAGTATCTTTCTGTAAGCCTTTCTGATGCGAGTTTCTATTGAATTTGAGGGTGTTTCAAGTGTGGGAGTGTGTTTCTTTCAAACTGAGTATCTTTCTATCGTTTATGTATGTTTACTATTGCAATTTGAGTATCTTTTCAATTCCCGTTTGAGTATCTTTCTGAATGGCTTTCGATGCTAGTTTTTCTTGAATTTGAGAGTGTTTCCAGTGTGGGCGTGTGTTTCTTTCAAACTGAGTATCTTTCTATCGTTTGAGTATGTTTACTATTGCACAATGAGTATCTTTTCAATTCTCATTTGAGTATCTTTCTGTAAGCCTTTCTGATGCGAGTTTCTACTGAATTTTAGATTGTTTCCAGTGTGGGCGTGTGTTTCTTTCAAACTGAGTATCTTTCTATCGTTTGAGTATGTTTACTATTGCACTTTGAGTATCTTTTCAATTCTCGTTTGAGTATCTTTCTGAACGGCTTTCGACGCGAGTTTCTATTGAATTTCAGATAGTTTCCAGTGTGGGCGTGTGTTTCTTTCAAACTTAGTATCTTTCTATCGTTTGAGTATGTTTACTATTGCACTTTGAGTATCTTTTGAATCCTCGTTTCAGTATCTTTCTGTAAGCCTTTCTGATGCGAGTTTCTATTGAATTTGAGATTGTTTCCAGTGTGGGCGTGTGTTTCTTTCACACTGAGTATCTTTCTATCGTTTCAGTATGTTTACTATTGCACTTTGCGTATATTTTCAATTCTCGTTCGAGTATGTTTCTGTAAGGCTTTCTGATGCGAGTTTCTCTTGAATTTGAGAGTGTTTCCAGTGTGGGCGTGTATTTCTTTCAAACTGAGTATCTTTATATCGTTTGAGTACGTTTACTATTGCACTTTGAGTATCTTTTTAATTCTCGTTTGAGTATCTTTCTGTAAGCCTTTCTGATGCGAGTTTCTATTGAATTTGAGAGTGTTTCCGGTGTGGGCGTGTATTTCTTTCAAACCGAGTATCTTTCTATCGTTTGAGTATGTTTACTATTGCACTTTGCGTATCTTTTCAATTCTCGTTTGAGTATCTTTCTGAATGGCTTTCGATGCACGTTTTTCTTGAATTTTAGAGTGTTTCCAGTGTGGGCGTGTGTTTCTTTCAAACTGAGTATCTTTCTTTCGTTTGAGTATGTTTACTATTGCACTTTGAGTATCTTTTCAATTTTCGTTTGAGTATCTTTCTGTAAGCCTTTCTGATGCGAGTTTCTAATGAATTTGAGAGTGTTTCCAGTGTGGGCGTGTGTTTTTTTCAAACTGAGTATCTTTCAATCGTTTGAGTATGTTTACTATTGCACATTGAGTATCTTTTCAATTCTCGTTTGAGTATCTTTCTGTAAGCCTTTCTGATGCGAGTTTCTATTGAATTTGAGAGTGTTTCCAGTGTGGGCGTGTGTTTCTTTCAAACCGAGTATCTTTCTATCGTTTGAGTATGTTTACTATTGCACTTTGCGTATCTTTTCAATTCTCGTTTGAGTATCTTTCTGAACGGCTTTCGATGCATGTTTTTCTTGAATTTTAGAGTGTTTCCAGTGTGGGCGTGTGTTTCTTTCAAACTGAGTATCTTTCTTTCGTTTGAGTATGTTTACTGTTGCACATTGAGTATCTTTTCAATTCTCGTTTGAGTATCATTCTGTAAGCCTTTCTGATGCGAGTTTCTATTGAATTTGAGATTGTTTCCAGTGTGGGCGTGTGTTTCTTTCAAACCGAGTATCTTTAGATCGTTTGAGTATGTTTACTATTACACTTTGAGTAACTTTTCAATTCTCGTTTGAGTATCTTTCTGTAATCCTTCTGATGCGAGTTTCTATTGAATTTGAGAGTGTTTCCAGTGTGGGCGTGTGTTTCTTTCAAACTTAGTATCTTTCTATCGTTTGAGTATGTTTACTATTGCACTTTGAGTATCTTTTCAATTCTCGTTTGAGTATCTTTCTGTAAGCCTTTCTGATGCGAGTTTCTACTGAATTTGAGATTGTTTACAGTGTGGGCGTGTGTTTCTTTCAAACTGAGTATCTTTCTATCGTTTGAGTATGTTTACTATTGCACTTTGAGTATCTTTTCAATTCTCGTTTGAGTATCTTTCTGAACGGCTTTCGACGCGAGTTTCTATTGAATTTCAGATAGTTTCCAGTGTGGGCGTGTGTTTCTTTCAAACTTAGTATCTTTCTATCGTTTGAGTATGTTTACTATTGCACTTTGAGTATCTTTTGAATCCTCGTTTCAGTATCTTTCTGTAAGCCTTTCTGATGCGAGTTTCTATTGAATTTGAGAGTGTTTCCAGTGTGGGCGTGTGTTTCTTTCACACTGAGTATCTTTCTATCGTTTCAGTATGTTTACTATTGCACTTTGCGTATATTTTCAATTCTCGTTCGAGTATGTTTCTGTAAGGCTTTCTGATGCGAGTTTCTCTTGAATTTGAGAGTGTTTCCAGTGTGGGCGTGTATTTCTTTCAAACTGAGTATCTTTATATCGTTTGAGTACGTTTACTATTGCACTTTGAGTATCTTTTCAATTCTCGTTTGAGTATCTTTCTGTAAGCCTTTCTGATGCGAGTTTCTATTGAATTTGAGAGTGTTTCCGGTGTGGGCGTGTGTTTCTTTCAAACCGAGTATCTTTCTATCGTTTGAGTATGTTTACTATTGCACTTTGCGTATCTTTTCAATTCTCGTTTGAGTATCTTTCTGAATGGTTTTCGATGCACGTTTTTCTTGAATTTTAGAGTGTTTCCAGTGTGGGCGTGTGTTTCTTTCAAACTGAGTATCTTGCTTTCGTTTGAGTATGTTTACTATTGCACTTTGAGTATCTTTTCAATTTTCGTTTGAGTATCTTTCTGTAAGCCTTTCTGATGCGAGTTTCTATTGAATTTGAGAGTGTTTCCAGTGTGGGCGTGTGTTTCTTTCAAACTGAGTATCTTTCAATCGTTTGAGTATGTTTACTATTGCACATTGAGTATCTTTTCAATTCTCGTTTGAGTATCTTTCTGTAAGCCTTTCTGATGCGAGTTTCTATTGAATTTGAGAGTGTTTCCAGTGTGGGCGTGTGTTTCTTTCAAACCGAGTATCTTTCTATCGTTTGAGTATGTTTACTATTGCACTTTGCGTATCTTTTCAATTCTCGTTTGAGTATCTTTCTGAACGGCTTTCGATGCATGTTTTTCTTGAATTTTAGAGTGTTTCCAGTGTGGGCGTGTGTTTCTTTCAAACTGAGTATCTTTCTTTCGTTTGAGTATGTTTACTGTTGCACATTGAGTATCTTTTCAATTCTCGTTTGAGTATCTTTCTGTAAGCCTTTCTGATGCGAGTTTCTATTGAATTTGAGATTGTTTCCAGTGTGGGCGTGTGTTTCTTTCAAACCGAGTATCTTTCGATCGTTTGAGTATGTTTACTATTACACTTTGAGTAACTTTTCAATTCTCGTTTGAGTATCTTTCTGTAATCCTTCTAATGCGAGTTTCTATTGAATTTGAGAGTGTTTCCAGTGTGGGCGTGTGTTTCTTTCAAACTTAGTATCTTTCTATCGTTTGAGTATGTTTACTATTGCACTTTGAGTATCTTTTCAATTCTCGTTTGAGCATCTTTCTGTAAGCCTTTCTGATGCGAGTTTCTATTGAATTTGAGAGTGTTTCCAGTGTGGGCGTGTGTTTCTTTCAAACTGAGTATCTTTCGATCGTTTGAGTATGTTTACTATTGCAATTTGAGTATCTTTTCAATTCTCGTTTGAGTATCTTTCTGTAAGCCTTTCTGATGTGAGTTTTTACTGAATTTGAGATTGTTTCCAGTGTGGGCGTGTGTTTCTTTCAAACTGAGTATCTTTCTATCGTTTGAGTATGTTTACTATTGCACTTTGAGTATCTTTTCAATTCTCGTTTAAGTATCTTTCTGTAAGCCTTTCTGATGCGAGTTTTTACTGAATTTGAGATAGTTTCAAGTGTGGGCGTGTGTTTCTTTCAAACTTAGTATCTTTCTATCGTTTGAGTATGTTTACTATTGCAATTTGAGTATCTTTTCAATTCTCGTTTGAGTATCTTTCTGTAAGCCTTTCTGATGCGAGTTTCTATTGAATTTGAGATTGTTTCCAGTGTGGGCGTGTGTTTCTTTCAAACCGAGTATCTTTCGATCGTTTGAGTATGTTTACTCTTACACTTTGAGTAACTTTTCAATTCTCGTTTGAGTATATTTCTGTAATCCTTCTGATGCGAGTTTCTATTGAATTTGAGAGTGTTTCCAGTGTGGGCGTGTGTTTCTTTCAAACTTAGTATCTTTCTATCGTTTGAGTATGTTTACTATTGCACTTTGAGTATCTTTTCAATTCTCGTTTGAGTATCTTTCTGTAAGCCTTTCTGATGCGAGTTTCTATTGAATTTAAGAGTGTTTCCAGTGTGGGCGTGTGTTTCTTTCAAACTGAGTATCTTTCTATCCTTTGAGTATGTTTACTATTGCACATTGAGTATCTTTTCAATTCTCGTTTGAGTATCTTTCTGTAAGCCTTTCTGATGCGAGTTTCTCTTGAATTTGAGAGTGTTTCCAGTGTGGGAGTGTGTTTCTTTCAACCTGAGTATCTTTCTATCGTTTGAGTATGTTTACAATTGCAATTTGAGTATCTTTTCAATTCTCGTTTGAGTATCTTTCTGAACGGCTTTCGATGCGAGTTTTTCTTGAATTTGAGAGTGTTTCGAGTGTGGGCGTGTGTTTCTTTCACACTGAGTATCTTTCTATCGTTTGAGTATGTTTACTATTGCAATTTGAGTATCTTTTCAATTCTCATTTAAGTATCTTTCTGAACGGCTTTCGATGCTAGTTTTTTTTTAATTTGAGAGTGTTTCCAGTGTGGGCGTGTGTTTCTTTCAAACCGAGTATCTTTCTATCGTTTGAGTATGTTTACTATTGCACTTTGAGTATCTTTTCAATTCTCGTTTGAGTATCTTTCTGTAAGCCTTTCTGATGCGAGTTTCTATTGAATTTGAGAGTGTTTCAAGTGTGGGAGTGTGTTTCTTTCAAACTGAGTATCTTTCTATCGTTTATGTATGTTTACTATTGCAATTTGAGTATCTTTTCAATTCCCGTTTGAGTATCTTTCTGAATGGCTTTCGATGCTAGTTTTTCTTGAATTTGAGAGTGTTTCCAGTGTGGGCGTGTGTTTCTTTCAAACTGAGTATCTTTCTATCGTTTGAGTATGTTTACTATTGCACAATGAGTATCTTTTCAATTCTCATTTGAGTATCTTTCTGTAAGCCTTTCTGATGCGAGTTTCTACTGAATTTTAGATTGTTTCCAGTGTGGGCGTGTGTTTCTTTCAAACTGAGTATCTTTCTATCGTTTGAGTATGTTTACTATTGCACTTTGAGTATCTTTTCAATTCTCGTTTGAGTATCTTTCTGAACGGCTTTCGACGCGAGTTTCTATTGAATTTCAGATAGTTTCCAGTGTGGGCGTGTGTTTCTTTCAAACTTAGTATCTTTCTATCGTTTGAGTATGTTTACTATTGCACTTTGAGTATTTTTTGAATCCTCGTTTCAGTATCTTTCTGTAAGCCTTTCTGATGCGAGTTTCTATTGAATTTGAGATTGTTTCCAGTGTGGGCGTGTGTTTCTTTCACACTGAGTATCTTTCTATCGTTTCAGTATGTTTACTATTGCACTTTGCGTATATTTTCAATTCTCGTTCGAGTATGTTTCTGTAAGGCTTTCTGATGCGAGTTTCTCTTGAATTTGAGAGTGTTTCCAGTGTGGGCGTGTATTTCTTTCAAACTGAGTATCTTTATATCGTTTGAGTACGTTTACTATTGCACTTTGAGTATCTTTTTAATTCTCGTTTGAGTATCTTTCTGTAAGCCTTTCTGATGCGAGTTTCTATTGAATTTGAGAGTGTTTCCGGTGTGGGCGTGTATTTCTTTCAAACCGAGTATCTTTCTATCGTTTGAGTATGTTTACTATTGCACTTTGCGTATCTTTTCAATTCTCGTTTGAGTATCTTTCTGAATGGCTTTCGATGCACGTTTTTCTTGAATTTTAGAGTGTTTCCAGTGTGGGCGTGTGTTTCTTTCAAACTGAGTATCTTTCTTTCGTTTGAGTATGTTTACTATTGCACTTTGAGTATCTTTTCAATTTTCGTTTGAGTATCTTTCTGTAAGCCTTTCTGATGCGAGTTTCTATTGAATTTGAGAGTGTTTCCAGTGTGGGCGTGTGTTTCTTTCAAACCGAGTATCTTTCGATCGTTTGAGTATGTTTACTCTTACACTTTGAGTAACTTTTCAATTCTCGTTTGAGTATATTTCTGTAATCCTTCTGATGCGAGTTTCTATTGAATTTGAGAGTGTTTCCAGTGTGGGCGTGTGTTTCTTTCAAACTTAGTATCTTTCTATCGTTTGAGTATGTTTACTATTGCACTTTGAGTATCTTTTCAATTCTCGTTTGAGTATCTTTCTGTAAGCCTTTCTGATGCGAGTTTCTACTGAATTTGAGATTGTTTACAGTGTGGGCGTGTGTTTCTTTCAAACTGAGTATCTTTCTATCGTTTGAGTATGTTTACTATTGCACTTTGAGTAACTTTTCAATTCTCGTTTGAGTATCTTTCTGAACGGCTTTCGACGCGAGTTTCTATTGAATTTCAGATAGTTTCCAGTGTGGGCGTGTGTTTCTTTCAAACTTAGTATCTTTCTATCGTTTGAGTATGTTTACTATTGCACTTTGAGTATCTTTTGAATCCTCGTTTCAGTATCTTTCTGTAAGCCTTTCTGATGCGAGTTTCTATTGAATTTGAGATTGTTTCCAGTGTGGGCGTGTGTTTCTTTCACACTGAGTATCTTTCTATCGTTTCAGTATGTTTACTATTGCACTTTGCGTATATTTTCAATTCTCGTTCGAGTATGTTTCTGTAAGGCTTTCTGATGCGAGTTTCTCTTGAATTTGAGAGTGTTTCCAGTGTGGGCGTGTATTTCTTTCAAACTGAGTATCTTTCGATCGTTTGAGTATGTTTACTATTGCAATTTGAGTATCTTTTCAATTCTCGTTTGAGTATCTTTCTGTAAGCCTTTCTGATGCGAGTTTCTATTGAATTTGAGAGTGTTTCCAGTGTGGGCGTGTGTTTCTTTCAAACTGAGTATCTTTCGATCGTTTGAGTATGTTTACTATTGCAATTTGAGTATCTTTTCAATTCTCGTTTGAGTATCTTTCTGTAATCCTTCTGATGCGAGTTTCTATTGAATTTGAGAGTGTTTCCAGTGTGGGCGTGTGTTTCTTTCAAACCGAGTATCTTTCTATCGTTTAAGTATGTTTACTATTGCAATTTGAGTATCTTTTCAATTCTCGTTTGAGTATCTTTCTGAACGGCTTTCGATGCTAGTTTCTCTTGAATTTGAGAGTATTTCCATTGTGGGCGTGTGTTTCTTTCAAATTGAGTATCTTTCTTTCGTTTGAGTATGTTTACTATTGCACATTGAGTATCTTTTCAATTCTCGTTTGAGTATCTTTCTGTAAGTCTTTCTGATGCGAGTTTCTATTGAATTTGAGATTGTTTCCAGTGTGGGCGTGTGTTTCTTTCAAACTGAGTATCTTTCTATCGTTTGAGTATGTTTACTATTGCACTTTGAGTATCTTTTCAATTCTCGTTTGAGTATCTTTCTGTAAGCCTTTCTGATGCGAGTTTCTATTGAATTTGAGAGTGTTTCCAGTGTGGGCGTGTGTTTCTTTCAAACCGAGTATCTTTCGATCGTTTGAGTATGTTTACTATTGCAATTTGAGTATCTTTTCAATTCTCGTTTGAGTATCTTTCTGAACGGCTTTCGATCCGAGTTTCTATTGAATTTGAGAGTGTTTCCAGTGTGGGCGTGTGTTTCTTTCAAACTGAGTATCTTTCGATCGTTTGAGTATGTTTACTATTGCAATTTGAGTATCTTTTCAATTCTCGTTTGAGTATCTTTCTGTAAGCCTTTCTGATGTGAGTTTTTACTGAATTTGAGATTGTTTCCAGTGTGGGCGTGTGTTTCTTTCAAACTGAGTATCTTTCTATCGTTTGAGTATGTTTACTATTGCACTTTGAGTATCTTTTCAATTCTCGTTTAAGTATCTTTCTGTAAGCCTTTCTGATGCGAGTTTTTACTGAATTTGAGATAGTTTCAAGTGTGGGCGTGTGTTTCTTTCAAACTTAGTATCTTTCTATCGTTTGAGTATGTTTACTATTGCACTTTGAGTATCTTTTCAATTCTCGTTTGAGTATCTTTCTGTAAGCCTTTCTGATGCGAGTTTCTATTGAATTTGAGATTGTTTCCAGTGTGGGCGTGTGTTTCTTTCAAACCGAGTATCTTTCGATCGTTTGAGTATGTTTACTATTACACTTTGAGTAACTTTTCAATTCTCGTTTGAGTATATTTCTGTAATCCTTCTGATGCGAGTTTCTATTGAATTTGAGAGTGTTTCCAGTGTGGGCGTGTGTTTCTTTCAAACTTAGTATCTTTCTATCGTTTGAGTATGTTTACTATTGCACTTTGAGTATCTTTTCAATTCTCGTTTGAGTATCTTTCTGTAAGCCTTTCTGATGCGAGTTTCTACTGAATTTGAGATTGTTTACAGTGTGGGCGTGTGTTTCTTTCAAACTGAGTATCTTTCTATCGTTTTAGTATGTTTACTATTGCACTTTGAGTATCTTTTCAATTCTCGTTTGAGTATCTTTCTGTAAGCCTTTCTGATGCGAGTTTCTATTGAATTTGAGAGTGTTTCCAGTGTGGGCGTTTGTTTCTTTCAAACTGAGTATCTTTCGATCGTTTGAGTATGTTTACTATTGCAATTTGAGTATCTTTTCAATTCTCGTTTGAGTATCTTTCTGTAATCCTTCTGATGCGAGTTTCTATTGAATTTGAGAGTGTTTCCAGTGTGGGCGTGTGTTTCTTTCAAACTTAGTATCTTTCTATCGTTTGAGTATGTTTACTATTGCACTTTGAGTATCTTTTCAATTCTCGTTTGAGTATCTTTCTGTAAGCCTTTCTGATGCGAGTTTCTACTGAATTTGAGATTGTTTACAGTGTGGGCGTGTGTTTCTTTCAAACTGAGTATCTTTCTATCATTTTAGTATGTTTACTATTGCACTTTGAGTATCTTTTCAATTCTCGTTTGAGTATCTTTCTGTAAGCCTTTCTGATGCGAGTTTCTATTGAATTTGAGAGTGTTTCCAGTGTGGGCGTGTGTTTCTTTCAATCTGAGTATATTTCGATCGTTTGACTATGTTTACTATTGCAATTTGAGTATCTTTTCAATTCTCGTTTGAGTATCTTTCTGTAAGCCTTTCTGATGCGAGTTTCTATTGAATTTGAGAGTGTTTCCAGTGTGGGCGTGTGTTTCTTTCAAACTGAGTATCTTTCGATCGTTTGAGTATGTTTACTATTGCAATTTGAGTATCTTTTCAATTCTCGTTTGAGTATCTTTCTGTAATCCTTCTGATGCGAGTTTCTATTGAATTTGAGAGTGTTTCCAGTGTGGGCGTGTGTTTCTTTCAAACCGAGTATCTTTCTATCGTTTAAGTATGTTTACTATTGCAATTTGAGTATCTTTTCAATTCTCGTTTGAGTATCTTTCTGAACGGCTTTCGATGCTAGTTTCTCTTGAATTTGAGAGTGTTTCCATTGTGGGCGTGTGTTTCTTTCAAATTGAGTATCTTTCTTTCGTTTGAGTATGTTTACTATTGCACATTGAGTATCTTTTCAATTCTCGTTTGAGTATCTTTCTGTAAGTCTTTCTGATGCGAGTTTCTATTGAATTTGAGATTGTTTCCAGTGTGGGCGTGTGTTTCTTTCAAACTGAGTATCTTTCTATCGTTTGAGTATGTTTACTATTGCACTTTGAGTATCTTTTCAATTCTCGTTTGAGTATCTTTCTGTAAGCCTTTCTGATGCGAGTTTCTATTGAATTTGAGAGTGTTTCCAGTGTGGGCGTGTGTTTCTTTCAAACCGAGTATCTTTCGATCGTTTGAGTATGTTTACTATTGCAATTTGAGTATCTTTTCAATTCTCGTTTGAGTATCTTTCTGTAATCCTTCTGATGCGAGTTTCTATTGAATTTGAGAGTGTTTCCAGTGTGGGCGTGTGTTTCTTTCAAACTGAGTATCTTTCGATCGTTTGAGTATGTTTACTATTGCAATTTGAGTATCTTTTCAATTCTCGTTTGAGTATCTTTCTGTAAGCCTTTCTGATGTGAGTTTTTACTGAATTTGAGATTGTTTCCAGTGTGGGCGTGTGTTTCTTTCAAACTGAGTATCTTTCTATCGTTTGAGTATGTTTACTATTGCACTTTGAGTATCTTTTCAATTCTCGTTTAAGTATCTTTCTGTAAGCCTTTCTGATGCGAGTTTTTACTGAATTTGAGATAGTTTCAAGTGTGGGCGTGTGTTTCTTTCAAACTTAGTATCTTTCTATCGTTTGAGTATGTTTACTATTGCACTTTGAGTATCTTTTCAATTCTCGTTTGAGTATCTTTCTGTAAGCCTTTCTGATGCGAGTTTCTATTGAATTTGAGATTGTTTCCAGTGTGGGCGTGTGTTTCTTTCAAACCGAGTATCTTTCGATCGTTTGAGTATGTTTACTATTACACTTTGAGTAACTTTTCAATTCTCGTTTGAGTATATTTCTGTAATCCTTCTGATGCGAGTTTCTATTGAATTTGAGAGTGTTTCCAGTGTGGGCGTGTGTTTCTTTCAAACTTAGTATCTTTCTATCGTTTGAGTATGTTTACTATTGCACTTTGAGTATCTTTTCAATTCTCGTTTGAGTATCTTTCTGTAAGCCTTTCTGATGCGAGTTTCTACTGAATTTGAGATTGTTTACAGTGTGGGCGTGTGTTTCTTTCAAACTGAGTATCTTTCTATCGTTTTAGTATGTTTACTATTGCACTTTGAGTATCTTTTCAATTCTCGTTTGAGTATCTTTCTGTAAGCCTTTCTGATGCGAGTTTCTATTGAATTTGAGAGTGTTTCCAGTGTGGGCGTTTGTTTCTTTCAAACTGAGTATCTTTCGATCGTTTGAGTATGTTTACTATTGCAATTTGAGTATCTTTTCAATTCTCGTTTGAGTATCTTTCTGTAATCCTTCTGATGCGAGTTTCTATTGAATTTGAGAGTGTTTCCAGTGTGGGCGTGTGTTTCTTTCAAACTTAGTATCTTTCTATCGTTTGAGTATGTTTACTATTGCACTTTGAGTATCTTTTCAATTCTCGTTTGAGTATCTTTCTGTAAGCCTTTCTGATGCGAGTTTCTACTGAATTTGAGATTGTTTACAGTGTGGGCGTGTGTTTCTTTCAAACTGAGTATCTTTCTATCATTTTAGTATGTTTACTATTGCACTTTGAGTATCTTTTCAATTCTCGTTTGAGTATCTTTCTGTAAGCCTTTCTGATGCGAGTTTCTATTGAATTTGAGAGTGTTTCCAGTGTGGGCGTGTGTTTCTTTCAATCTGAGTATATTTCGATCGTTTGAGTATGTTTACTATTGCAATTTGAGTATCTTTTCAATTCTCGTTTGAGTATCTTTCTGTAAGCCTTTCTGATGCGAGTTTCTATTGAATTTGAGAGTGTTTCCAGTGTGGGCGTGTGTTTCTTTCAAACTGAGTATCTTTCGATCGTTTGAGTATGTTTACTATTGCAATTTGAGTATCTTTTCAATTCTCGTTTGAGTATCTTTCTGTAATCCTTCTGATGCGAGTTTCTATTGAATTTGAGAGTGTTTCCAGTGTGGGCGTGTGTTTCTTTCAAACTTAGTATCTTTCTATCGTTTGAGTATGTTTACTATTGCACTTTGAGTATCTTTTCAATTCTCGTTTGAGTATCTTTCTGTAAGCCTTTCTGATGCGAGTTTCTACTGAATTTGAGATTGTTTACAGTGTGGGCGTGTGTTTCTTTCAAACTGAGTATCTTTCTATCATTTTAGTATGTTTACTATTGCACTTTGAGTATCTTTTCAATTCTCGTTTGAGTATCTTTCTGTAAGCCTTTCTGATGCGAGTTTCTATTGAATTTGAGAGTGTTTCCAGTGTGGGCGTGTGTTTCTTTCAATCTGAGTATATTTCGATCGTTTGAGTATGTTTACTATTGCAATTTGAGTATCTTTTCAATTCTCGTTTGAGTATCTTTCTGTAAGCCTTTCTGATGCGAGTTTCTATTGAATTTGAGAGTGTTTCCAGTGTGGGCGTGTGTTTCTTTCAAACTGAGTATCTTTCGATCGTTTGAGTATGTTTACTATTGCAATTTGAGTATCTTTTCAATTCTCGTTTGAGTATCTTTCTGTAATCCTTCTGATGCGAGTTTCTATTGAATTTGAGAGTGTTTCCAGTGTGGGCGTGTGTTTCTTTCAAACTGAGTATCTTTCGATCGTTTGAGTATGTTTACTATTGCAATTTGAGTATCTTTTCAATTCTCGTTTGAGTATCTTTCTGTAAGCCTTTCTGATGTGAGTTTTTACTGAATTTGAGATTGTTTCCAGTGTGGGCGTGTGTTTCTTTCAAACTGAGTATCTTTCTATCGTTTGAGTATGTTTACTATTGCACTTTGAGTATCTTTTCAATTCTCGTTTAAGTATCTTTCTGTAAGCCTTTCTGATGCGAGTTTTTACTGAATTTGAGATAGTTTCAAGTGTGGGCGTGTGTTTCTTTCAAACTTAGTATCTTTCTATCGTTTGAGTATGTTTACTATTGCACTTTGAGTATCTTTTCAATTCTCGTTTGAGTATCTTTCTGTAAGCCTTTCTGATGCGAGTTTCTATTGAATTTGAGATTGTTTCCAGTGTGGGCGTGTGTTTCTTTCAAACCGAGTATCTTTCGATCGTTTGAGTATGTTTACTCTTACACTTTGAGTAACTTTTCAATTCTCGTTTGAGTATCTTTCTGTAATCCTTCTGATGCGAGTTTCTATTGAATTTGAGAGTGTTTCCAGTGTGGGCGTGTGTTTCTTTCAAACTTAGTATCTTTCTATCGTTTGAGTATGTTTACTATTGCACTTTGAGTATCTTTTCAATTCTCGTTTGAGTATCTTTCTGTAAGCCTTTCTGATGCGAGTTTCTACTGAATTTGAGATTGTTTACAGTGTGGGCGTGTGTTTCTTTCAAACTGAGTATCTTTCTATCGTTTTAGTATGTTTACTATTGCACTTTGAGTATCTTTTCAATTCTCGTTTGAGTATCTTTCTGTAAGCCTTTCTGATGCGAGTTTCTATTGAATTTGAGAGTGTTTCCAGTGTGGGCGTTTGTTTCTTTCAAACTGAGTATCTTTCTATCGTTTGAGTATGTTTACTATTGCAATTTGAGTATCTTTTCAATTCTCGTTTGAGTATCTTTCTGTAATCCTTCTGATGCGAGTTTCTATTGAATTTGAGAGTGTTTCCAGTGTGGGCGTGTGTTTCTTTCAAACTTAGTATCTTTCTATCGTTTGAGTATGTTTACTATTGCACTTTGAGTATCTTTTCAATTCTCGTTTGAGTATCTTTCTGTAAGCCTTTCTGATGCGAGTTTCTACTGAATTTGAGATTGTTTACAGTGTGGGCGTGTGTTTCTTTCAAACTGAGTATCTTTCTATCATTTTAGTATGTTTACTATTGCACTTTGAGTATCTTTTCAATTCTCGTTTGAGTATCTTTCTGTAAGCCTTTCTGATGCGAGTTTCTATTGAATTTGAGAGTGTTTCCAGTGTGGGCGTGTGTTTCTTTCAATCTGAGTATATTTCGATCGTTTGAGTATGTTTACTATTGCAATTTGAGTATCTTTTCAATTCTCGTTTGAGTATCTTTCTGTAAGCCTTTCTGATGCGAGTTTCTATTGAATTTGAGAGTGTTTCCAGTGTGGGCGTGTGTTTCTTTCAAACTGAGTATCTTTCGATCGTTTGAGTATGTTTACTATTGCAATTTGAGTATGTTTTCAATTCTCGTTTGAGTATCTTTCTGTAATCCTTCTGATGCGAGTTTCTATTGAATTTGAGAGTGTTTCCAGTGTGGGCGTGTGTTTCTTTCAAACTTAGTATCTTTCTATCGTTTGAGTATGTTTACTATTGCACTTTGAGTATCTTTTCAATTCTCGTTTGAGTATCTTTCTGTAAGCCTTTCTGATGCGAGTTTCTACTGAATTTGAGATTGTTTACAGTGTGGGCGTGTGTTTCTTTCAAACTGAGTATCTTTCTATCATTTTAGTATGTTTACTATTGCACTTTGAGTATCTTTTCAATTCTCGTTTGAGTATCTTTCTGTAAGCCTTTCTGATGCGAGTTTCTATTGAATTTGAGAGTGTTTCCAGTGTGGGCGTGTGTTTCTTTCAATCTGAGTATATTTCGATCGTTTGAGTATGTTTACTATTGCAATTTGAGTATCTTTTCAATTCTCGTTTGAGTATCTTTCTGTAAGCCTTTCTGATGCGAGTTTCTATTGAATTTGAGAGTGTTTCCAGTGTGGGCGTGTGTTTCTTTCAAACTGAGTATCTTTCGATCGTTTGAGTATGTTTACTATTGCAATTTGAGTATCTTTTCAATTCTCGTTTGAGTATCTTTCTGTAATCCTTCTGATGCGAGTTTCTATTGAATTTGAGAGTGTTTCCAGTGTGGGCGTGTGTTTCTTTCAAACCGAGTATCTTTCTATCGTTTAAGTATGTTTACTATTGCAATTTGAGTATCTTTTCAATTCTCGTTTGAGTATCTTTCTGAACGGCTTTCGATGCTAGTTTCTCTTCAATTTGAGAGTGTTTCCATTGTGGGCGTGTGTTTCTTTCAAATTGAGTATCTTTCTTTCGTTTGAGTATGTTTACTATTGCACATTGAGTATCTTTTCAATTCTCGTTTGAGTATCTTTCTGTAAGTCTTTCTGATGCGAGTTTCTATTGAATTTGAGATTGTTTCCAGTGTGGGCGTGTGTTTCTTTCAAACTGAGTATCTTTCTATCGTTTGAGTATGTTTACTATTGCACTTTGAGTATCTTTTCAATTCTCGTTTGAGTATCTTTCTGTAAGCCTTTCTGATGCGAGTTTCTATTGAATTTGAGAGTGTTTCCAGTGTGGGCGTGTGTTTCTTTCAAACCGAGTATCTTTCGATCGTTTGAGTATGTTTACTATTGCAATTTGAGTATCTTTTCAATTCTCGTTTGAGTATCTTTCTGAACGGCTTTCGATCCGAGTTTCTATTGAATTTGAGAGTGTTTCCAGTGTGGGCGTGTGTTTCTTTCAAACTGAGTATCTTTCGATCGTTTGAGTATGTTTACTATTGCAATTTGAGTATCTTTTCAATTCTCGTTTGAGTATCTTTCTGTAAGCCTTTCTGATGTGAGTTTTTACTGAATTTGAGATTGTTTCCAGTGTGGGCGTGTGTTTCTTTCAAACTGAGTATCTTACTATCGTTTGAGTATGTTTACTATTGCACTTTGAGTATCTTTTCAATTCTCGTTTAAGTATCTTTCTGTAAGCCTTTCTGATGCGAGTTTTTACTGAATTTGAGATAGTTTCAAGTGTGGGCGTGTGTTTCTTTCAAACTTAGTATCTTTCTATCGTTTGAGTATGTTTACTATTGCACTTTGAGTATCTTTTCAATTCTCGTTTGAGTATCTTTCTGTAATCCTTCTGATGCGAGTTTCTATTGAATTTGAGATTGTTTCCAGTGTGGGCGTGTGTTTCTTTCAAACTGAGTATCTTTCTTTCGTTTGAGTATGTTTACTATTGCACTTTGAGTATCTTTTCAATTTTCGTTTGAGTATCTTTCTGTAAGCCTTTCTGATGCGAGTTTCTATTGAATTTGAGAGTGTTTCCAGTGTGGGCGTGTGTTTCTTTCAAACTGAGTATCTTTCGATCGTTTGAGTATGTTTACTATTGCACATTGAGTATCTTTTCAATTCTCGTTTGAGTATCTTTCTGTAAGCCTTTCTGATGCGAGTTTCTATTGAATTTGAGAGTGTTTCCAGTGTGGGCGTGTGTTTCTTTCAAACCGAGTATCTTTCGATCGTTTGAGTATGTTTACTATTGCACTTTGCGTATCTTTTCAATTCTCGTTTGAGTATCTTTCTGTAAGCCTTTCTGATGCGAGTTTCTATTGAATTTGAGAGTGTTTCCAGTGTGGGCGTGTGTTTCTTTCAAACTGAGTATCTTTCGATCGTTTGAGTATGTTTACTATTGCAATTTGAGTATCTTTTCAATTCTCGTTTGAGTATCTTTCTGTAATCCTTCTGATGCGAGTTTCTATTGAATTTGAGATTGTTTCCAGTGTGGGCGTGTGTTTCTTTCAAACTTAGTATCTTTCTATCGTTTGAGTATGTTTACTATTGCACTTTGAGTATCTTTTCAATTCTCGTTTGAGTATCTTTCTGTAAGACTTTCTGATGCGAGTTTCTACTGAATTTGAGATTGTTTACAGTGTGGGCGTGTGTTTCTTTCAAACTGAGTATCTTTCTATCGTTTGAGTATGTTTACTATTGCACTTTGAGTATCTTTTCAATTCTCGTTTGAGTATCTTTCTGTAAGCCTTTCTGATGCGAGTTTCTATTGAATTTGAGAGTGTTTCCAGTGTGGGCGTGTGTTTCTTTCAAACTGAGTATCTTTCTTTCGTTTGAGTATGTTTACTATTGCACTTTGAGTATCTTTTCAATTCTCGTTTGAGTATCTTTCTGTAAGCCTTTCTGATGCGAGTTTCTATTGAATTTGAGAGTGTTTCCAGTGTGGGCGTGTGTTTCTTTCAAACTGAGTATCTTTCAATCGTTTGAGTATGTTTACTATTGCACATTGAGTATCTTTTCAATTCTCGTTTGAGTATCTTTCTGTAAGCCTTTCTGATGCGAGTTTCTATTGAATTTGAGAGTGTTTCCAGTGTGGGCGTGTGTTTCTTTCAAACCGAGTATCTTTCTATCGTTTGAGTATGTTTACTATTGCACTTTGCGTATCTTTTCAATTCTCGTTTGAGTATCTTTCTGAACGGCTTTCGATGCGAGTTTCTACTGAATTTGAGATTGTTTACAGTGTGGGCGTGTGTTTCTTTCAAACTGAGTATCTTTCTATCGTTTGAGTATGTTTACTATTGCACTTTGAGTATCTTTTCAATTCTCGTTTGAGTATCTTTCTGTAAGCCTTTCTGATGCGAGTTTCTATTGAATTTGAGAGTGTTTCCAGTGTGGGCGTGTGTTTCTTTCAAACTGAGTATCTTTCTTTCGTTTGAGTATGTTTACTATTGCACTTTGAGTATCTTTTCAATTCTCGTTTGAGTATCTTTCTGTAAGCCTTTCTGATGCGAGTTTCTATTGAATTTGAGAGTGTTTCCAGTGTGGGCGTGTGTTTCTTTCAAACTGAGTATCTTTCAATCGTTTGAGTATGTTTACTATTGCACTTTGAGTATCTTTTCAATTCTCGTTTGGGTATCTTTCTGTAAGCCTTTCTGATGCGAGTTTCTACTGAATTTGAGATTGTTTACAGTGTGGGCGTGTGTTTCTTTCAAACTGAGTATCTTTCTATCGTTTGAGTATGTTTACTATTGCACTTTGAGTATCTTTTCAATTCTCGTTTGAGTATCTTTCTGAACGGCTTTCGACGCGAGTTTCTATTGAATTTCAGATAGTTTCCAGTGTGGGCGTGTGTTTCTTTCAAACTTTGTATCTTTCTATCGTTTGAGTATGTTTACTATTGCACTTTGAGTATCTTTTGAATCCTCGTTTCAGTATCTTTCTGTAAGCCTTTCTGATACGAGTTTCTATTGAATTTGAGATTGTTTCCAGTGTGGGCGTGTGTTTCTTTCACACTGAGTATCTTTCTATCGTTTCAGTATGTTTACTATTGCACTTTGCGTATATTTTCAATTCTCGTTCGAGTATGTTTCTGTAAGGCTTTCTGATGCGAGTTTCTCTTGAATTTGAGAGTGTTTCCAGTGTGGGCGTGTATTTCTTTCAAACTGAGTATCTTTATATCGTTTGAGTACGTTTACTATTGCACTTTGAGTATCTTTTCAATTCTCGTTTGAGTATCTTTCTGTAAGCCTTTCTGATGCGAGTTTCTATTGAATTTGAGAGTGTTTCCGGTGTGGGCGTGTGTTTCTTTCAAACCGAGTATCTTTCTATCGTTTGAGTATGTTTACTATTGCACTTTGCGTATCTTTTCAATTCTCGTTTGAGTATCTTTCTGAATGGCTTTCGATGCACGTTTTTCTTGAATTTTAGAGTGTTTCCAGTGTGGGCGTGTGTTTCTTTCAAACTGAGTATCTTTCTTTCGTTTGAGTATGTTTACTATTGCACTTTGAGTATCTTTTCAATTTTCGTTTGAGTATCTTTCTGTAAGCCTTTCTGATGCGAGTTTCTATTGAATTTGAGAGTGTTTCCAGTGTGGGCGTGTGTTTCTTTCAAACTGAGTATCTTTCAATCGTTTGAGTATGTTTACTATTGCACATTGAGTATCTTTTCAATTCTCGTTTGAGTATCTTTCTGTAAGCCTTTCTGATGCGAGTTTCTATTGAATTTGAGAGTGTTTCCGGTGTGGGCGTGTGTTTCTTTCAAACCGAGTATCTTTCTATCGTTTGAGTATGTTTACTATTGCACTTTGCGTATCTTTTCAATTCTCGTTTGAGTATCTTTCTGAATGGCTTTCGATGCACGTTTTTCTTGAATTTTAGAGTGTTTCCAGTGTGGGCGTGTGTTTCTTTCAAACTGAGTATCTTTCTTTCGTTTGAGTATGTTTACTATTGCACTTTGAGTATCTTTTCAATTTTCGTTTGAGTATCTTTCTGTAAGCCTTTCTGATGCGAGTTTCTATTGAATTTGAGAGTGTTTCCAGTGTGGGCGTGTGTTTCTTTCAAACTGAGTATCTTTCAATCGTTTGAGTATGTTTACTATTGCACATTGAGTATCTTTTCAATTCTCGTTTGAGTATCTTTCTGTAAGCCTTTCTGATGCGAGTTTCTATTGAATTTGAGAGTGTTTCCAGTGTGGGCGTGTGTTTCTTTCAAACCGAGTATCTTTCTTTCGTTTGAGTATGTTTACTATTGCACTTTGCGTATCTTTTCAATTCTCGTTTGAGTATCTTTCTGAACGGCTTTCGATGCATGTTTTTCTTGAATTTTAGAGTGTTTCCAGTGTGGGCGTGTGTTTCTTTCAAACTGAGTATCTTTCTTTCGTTTGAGTATGTTTACTGTTGCACATTGAGTATCTTTTCAATTCTCGTTTGAGTATCTTTCTGTAAGCCTTTCTGATGCGAGTTTCTATTGAATTTGAGATTGTTTCCAGTGTGGGCGTGTGTTTCTTTCAAACCGAGTATCTTTCGATCGTTTGAGTATGTTTACTATTACACTTTGAGTAACTTTTCAATTCTCGTTTGAGTATTTTTCTGTAATCCTTCTGATGCGAGTTTCTATTGAATTTGAGAGTGTTTCCAGTGTGGGCGTGTGTTTCTTTCAAACTTAGTATCTTTCTATCGTTTGAGTATGTTTACGATTGCACTTTGAGTATCTTTTCAATTCTCGTTTGAGTATCTTTCTGTAAGCCTTTCTGATGCGAGTTTCTACTGAATTTGAGATTGTTTACAGTGTGGGCGTGTGTTTCTTTCAAACTGAGTATCTTTCTTTCGTTTTAGTATGTTTACTATTGCACTTTGAGTATCTTTTCAATTCTCGTTTGAGTATCTTTCTGTAAGCCTTTCTGATGCGAGTTTCTATTGAATTTGAGAGTGTTTCCAGTGTGGGCGTGTGTTTCTTTCAAACTGAGTATCTTTCGATCGTTTGAGTATGTTTACTATTGCACATTGAGTATCTTTTCAATTCTCGTTTGAGTATCTTTCTGTAAGCCTTTCTGATGCGAGTTTCTATTGAATTTGAGAGTGTTTCCAGTGTGGGCGTGTGTTTCTTTCAAACCGAGTATCTTTCGATCGTTTGAGTATGTTTACTATTGCACTTTGCGTATCTTTTCAATTCTCGTTTGAGTATCTTTCTGTAAGCCTTTCTGATGCGAGTTTCTATTGAATTTGAGAGTGTTTCCAGTGTGGGCGTGTGTTTCTTTCAAACTGAGTATCTTTCGATCGTTTGAGTATGTTTACTATTGCAATTTGAGTATCTTTTCAATTCTCGTTTGAGTATCTTTCTGTAATCCTTCTGATGCGAGTTTCTATTGAATTTGAGATTGTTTCCAGTGTGGGCGTGTGTTTCTTTCAAACTTAGTATCTTTCTATCGTTTGAGTATGTTTACTATTGCACTTTGAGTATCTTTTCAATTCTCGTTTGAGTATCTTTCTGTAAGACTTTCTGATGCGAGTTTCTACTGAATTTGAGATTGTTTACAGTGTGGGCGTGTGTTTCTTTCAAACTGAGTATCTTTCTATCGTTTGAGTATGTTTACTATTGCACTTTGAGTATCTTTTCAATTCTCGTTTGAGTATCTTTCTGTAAGCCTTTCTGATGCGAGTTTCTATTGAATTTGAGAGTGTTTCCAGTGTGGGCGTGTGTTTCTTTCAAACTGAGTATCTTTCTTTCGTTTGAGTATGTTTACTATTGCACTTTGAGTATCTTTTCAATTCTCGTTTGAGTATCTTTCTGTAAGCCTTTCTGATGCGAGTTTCTATTGAATTTGAGAGTGTTTCCAGTGTGGGCGTGTGTTTCTTTCAAACTGAGTATCTTTCAATCGTTTGAGTATGTTTACTATTGCACATTGAGTATCTTTTCAATTCTCGTTTGAGTATCTTTCTGTAAGCCTTTCTGATGCGAGTTTCTATTGAATTTGAGAGTGTTTCCAGTGTGGGCGTGTGTTTCTTTCAAACCGAGTATCTTTCTATCGTTTGAGTATGTTTACTATTGCACTTTGCGTATCTTTTCAATTCTCGTTTGAGTATCTTTCTGAACGGCTTTCGATGCATGTTTTTCTTGAATTTGAGAGTGTTTCCAGTGTGGGCGTGTGTTTCTTTCAAACCGAGTATCTTTCTATCGTTTGAGTATGTTTACTATTGCACATTGAGTATGTTTTCAATTCTCGTTTGAGTATCTTTCTGTAAGCCTTTCTGATGCGAGTTTCTATTGAATTTGAGAGTGTTTCCAGTGTGGGCGTGTGTTTCTTTCAAACCGAGTATCTTTCTATCGTTTGAGTATGTTTACTATTGCACTTTGCGTATCTTTTCAATTCTCGTTTGAGTATCTTTCTGAACGGCTTTCGATGCATGTTTTTCTTGAATTTGAGAGTGTTTCCATTGTGGGCGTGTGTTTCTTTCAAATTGAGTATCTTTCTTTCGTTTGAGTATGTTTACTATTGCACATTGAGTATCTTTTCAATTCTCGTTTGAGTATCTTTCTGTAAGTCTTTCTGATGCGAGTTTCTATTGAATTTGAGATTGTTTCCAGTGTGGGCGTGTGTTTCTTTCAAACTGAGTATCTTTCTATCGTTTGAGTATGTTTACTATTGCACTTTGAGTATCTTTTCAATTCTCGTTTGAGTATCTTTCTGTAAGCCTTTCTGATGCGAGTTTTTACTGAATTTGAGATAGTTTCAAGTGTGGGCGTGTGTTTCTTTCAAACTTAGTATCTTTCTATCGTTTGAGTATGTTTACTATTGCACTTTGAGTATCTTTTCAATTCTCGTTTGAGTATCTTTCTGTAAGCCTTTCTGATGCGAGTTTCTATTGAATATGAGATTGTTTCCAGTGTGGGCGTGTGTTTCTTTCAAACCGAGTATCTTTCGATCGTTTGAGTATGTTTACTCTTACACTTTGAGTAACTTTTCAATTCTCGTTTGAGTATCTTTCTGTAATCCTTCTGATGCGAGTTTCTATTGAATTTGAGAGTGTTTCCAGTGTGGGCGTGTGTTTCTTTCAAACTTAGTATCTTTCTATCGTTTGAGTATGTTTACTTTTGCACTTTGAGTATCTTTTCAATTCTCGTTTGAGTATCTTTCTGTAAGCCTTTCTGATGCGAGTTTCTACTGAATTTGAGATTGTTTACAGTGTGGGCGTGTGTTTCTTTCAAACTGAGTATCTTTCTATCGTTTTAGTATGTTTACTATTGCACTTTGAGTATCTTTTCAATTCTCGTTTGAGTATCTTTCTGTAAGCCTTTCTGATGCGAGTTTCTATTGAATTTGAGAGTGTTTCCAGTGTGGGCGTGTGTTTCTTTCAAACTGAGTATCTTTCGATCGTTTGAGTATGTTTACTATTGCAATTTGAGTATCTTTTCAATTCTCGTTTGAGTATCTTTCTGTAATCCTTCTGATGCGAGTTTCTATTGAATTTGAGAGTGTTTCCAGTGTGGGCGTGTGTTTCTTTCAAACTTAGTATCTTTCTATCGTTTGAGTATGTTTACTATTGCACTTTGAGTATCTTTTCAATTCTCGTTTGAGTATCTTTCTGTAAGACTTTCTGATGCGAGTTTCTACTGAATTTGAGATTGTTTACAGTGTGGGCGTGTGTTTCTTTCAAACTAAGTATCTTTCTATCGTTTTAGTATGTTTACTATTGCACTTTGAGTATCTTTTCAATTCTCGTTTGAGTATCTTTCTGTAAGCCTTTCTGATGCGAGTTTCTATTGAATTTGAGAGTGTTTCCAGTGTGGGCGTGTGTTTCTTTCAAACTGAGTATCTTTCTTTCGTTTGAGTATGTTTACTATTGCACTTTGAGTATCTTTTCAATTTTCGTTTGAGTATCTTTCTGTAAGCCTTTCTGATGCGAGTTTCTATTGAATTTGAGAGTGTTTCCAGTGTGGGCGTGTGTTTCTTTCAAACTGAGTATCTTTCAATCGTTTGAGTATGTTTACTATTGCACATTGAGTATCTTTTCAATTCTCGTTTGAGTATCTTTCTGTAAGCCTTTCTGATGCGAGTTTCTATTGAATTTGAGAGTGTTTCCAGTGTGGGCGTGTGTTTCTTTCAAACCGAGTATCTTTCTATCGTTTGAGTATGTTTACTATTGCACTTTGCGTATCTTTTCAATTCTCGTTTGAGTATCTTTCTGAACGGCTTTCGATGCATGTTTTTCTTGAATTTGAGAGTGTTTCCATTGTGGGCGTGTATTTCTTTCAAACTGAGTATCTTTCTATCGTTTGAGTACGTTTACTATTGCACTTTGAGTATCTTTTCATTTCTCGTTTGAGTATCTTTCTGAACGGCTTTTGATGCTAGTTTCTCTTGAATTTGAGAGTGTTTCCATTGTGGGCGTGTGTTTCTTTCAAACTGAGTATCTTTCTATCGTTTGAGTATCTTTCTGAACGGCTTTCGATGCATGTTTTTCTTGAATTTGAGAGTGTTTCCATTGTGGGCGTGTGTTTCTTTCAAATTGAGTATCTTTCTTTCGTTTGAGTATGTTTACTATTGCACATTGAGTATCTTTTCAATTCTCGTTTGAGTATCTTTCTGTAAGTCTTTCTGATGCGAGTTTCTATTGAATTTGAGATTGTTTCCAGTGTGGGCGTGTATTTCTTTCAAACTGAGTATCTTTCTATCGTTTGAGTACGTTTACTATTGCACTTTGAGTATCTTTTCAATTCTCGTTTGAGTATCTTTCTGTAAGCCTTTCTGATGCGAGTTTCTATTGAATTTGAGAGTGTTTCCAGTGTGGGCGTGTGTTTCTTTCAAACTGAGTATCTTTCTTTCGTTTGAGTATGTTTACTGTTGCACATTGAGTATCTTTTCAATTCTCGTTTGAGTATCTTTCTGAACGGCTTTCGATCCGAGTTTTTTTTGAATTTGAGAGTGTTTCCAGTGTGGGCGTGTGTTTCTTTCAAACCGAGTATCTTTCTATCGTTTGAGTATGTTTACTATTGCACTTTGCGTATGTTTTCAATTCTCGTTTGAGTATCTTTCTGAACGGCTTTCGATGCACGTTTTTCTTGAATTTTAGAGTGTTTCCAGTGTGGGCGTGTATTTCTTTCAAACTGAGTATCTTTCTATCGTTTGAGTACGTTTACTATTGCACTTTGAGTATCTTTTCATTTCTCGTTTGAGTATCTTTCTGAACGGTTTTGATGCTAGTTTCTCTTGAATTTGAGAGTGTTTCCATTGTGGGCGTGTGTTTCTTTCAAACTGAGTATCTTTCTATCGTTTGAGTATGTTTACTATTGCACATTGAGTATCTTTTCAATTCTCGTTTAAGTATCTTTCTATCGTTTGAGTATGTTTACTATTGCACATTGAGTATCTTTTCAATTCTCGTTTGAGTATCTTTCTGTAAGCCTTTCTGATGCGAGTTTCTATTGAATTTGAGATTGTTTCCAGTGTGGGCGTGTGTTTCTTTCAAACCGAGTATCTTTCTATCGTTTAAGTATGTTTACTATTGCAATTTGAGTATCTTTTCAATTCTCGTTTGAGTATCTTTCTGAACGGCTTTGGATGCTAGTTTCTCTTGAATTTGAGAGTGTTTCCATTGTGGGCGTGGGTTTCTTTCAAAGTGAGTATCTTTCTATCGTTTGAGTATGTTTACTATTGCACATTGAGTATCTTTTCAATTCTCGTTTGAGTATCTTTCTGTAAGCCTTTCTGATGCGAGTTTCTATTGAATTTGAGAGTGTTTCCAGTGTGGGCGTGTGTTTCTTTCAATCTGAGTATATTTCGATCGTTTGAGTATGTTTACTATTGCAATTTGAGTATCTTTTCAATTCTCGTTTGAGTATCTTTCTGTAAGCCTTTCTGATGCGAGTTTCTATTGAATTTGAGATTGTTTCCAGTGTGGGCGTGTGTTTCTTTCAAACTGAGTATCTTTCTATCGTTTGAGTATGTTTACTATTGCACTTTGAGTATCTTTTCAATTCTCGTTTGAGTATCTTTCTGTAAGCCTTTCTGATGCGAGTTTCTATTGAATTTGATAGTGTTTCCAGTGTGGGCGTGTGTTTCTTTCAAACCGAGTATCTTTCGATCGTTTGAGTATGTTTACTATTGCAATTTGAGTATCTTTTCAATTCTCGTTTGAGTATCTTTCTGAACGGCTTTCGATCCGAGTTTTTTTTGAATTTGAGAGTGTTTCCAGTGTGGGCGTGTGTTTCTTTCAAACCGAGTATCTTTCTATCGTTTGAATATGTTTACTATTGTACTTTGCGTATCTTTTCAATTCTCGTTTGAGTATCTTTCTGGACGGCTTTCGATGCACGTTTTTCTTGAATTTTAGAGTGTTTCCAGTGTGGGCGTGTGTTTCTTTCAAACTGAGTATCTTTCTTTCGTTTGAGTATGTTTACTATTGCACATTGAGTATCTTTTCAATTCTCGTTTGAGTATCTTTCTGTAAGCCTTTCTGATGCGAGTTTCTATTGAATTTGAGATTGTTTCCAGTGTGGGCGTGTGTTTCTTTCAAACCGAGTATCTTTCGATCGTTTGAGTATGTTTACTATTACACTTTGAGTAACTTTTCAATTCTCGTTTAAGTATCTTTCTGTAATCCTTCTGATGCGAGTTTCTATTGAATTTGAGAGTGTTTCCAGTGTGGGCGTGTATTTCTTTCAAACTGAGTATCTTTCTATCGTTTGAGTACGTTTACTATTGCACTTTGAGTATCTTTTCAATTCTCGTTTGAGTATCTTTCTGTAAGCCTTTCTAATGCGAGTTTCTATTGAATCTGAGAGTGTTTCCAGTGTGGGCGTGTATTTCTTTCAAACCGAGTATCTTTCTATCGTTTGAGTATGTTTACTATTGCAATTTGAGTATCTTTTCAATTCTCGTTTGAGTATCTTTCTGAACGGCTTTCGATCCGAGTTTTTTTTGAATTTGAGAGTGTTTCCAGTGTGGGCGTGTGTTTCTTTCAAACCGAGTATCTTTCTATCGTTTGAGTATGTTTACTATTGCACATTGAGTATCTTTTCAATTCTCGTTTGAGTATCTTTCTGTAAGCCTTTCTGATGCGAGTTTCTATTGAATTTGAGATTGTTTCCAGTGTGGGCGTGTGTTTCTTTTAAACCGAGTATCTTTCTATCGTTTGAGTATGTTTACTATTGCAATTTGAGTATCTTTTCAATTCTCGTTTGAGTATCTTTCTGAACGGCTTTGGATGCTAGTTTCTCTTGAATTTGAGAGTGTTTCCATTGTGGGCGTGGGTTTCTTTCAAAGTGAGTATCTTTCTATCGTTTGAGTATGTTTACTATTGCACATTGAGTATCTTTTCAATTCTCGTTTGAGTATCTTTCTGTAAGCCTTTCTGATGCGAGTTTCTATTGAATTTGAGAGTGTTTCCAGTGTGGGCGTGTGTTTCTTTCAATCTGAGTATATTTCGATCGTTTGAGTATGTTTACTATTGCAATTTGAGTATCTTTTCAATTCTCGTTTGAGTATCTTTCTGTAAGCCTTTCTGACGCGAGTTTCTATTGAATTTGAGAGTGTTTCCAGTGTGGGCGTGTGTTTCTTTCAAACCGAGTATCTTTCTATCGTTTAAGTATGTTTACTATTGCAATTTGAGTATCTTTTCAATTCTCGTTTGAGTATCTTTCTCAACGGCTTTCAATGCTAGTTTCTCTTGAATTTGAGAGTGTTTCCATTGTGGGCGTGTGTTTCTTTCAAATTGAGTATCTTTCTTTCGTTTGAGTATGTTTACTATTGCACATTGAGTATCTTTTCAATTCTCGTTTGAGTATCTTTCTGTAAGTCTTTCTGATGCGAGTTTCTATTGAATTTGAGATTGTTTCCAGTGTGGGCGTGTGTTTCTTTCAAACTGAGTATCTTTCTATCGTTTGAGTATGTTTACTATTGCACTTTGAGTATCTTTTCAATTCTCGTTTGAGTATCTTTCTGTAAGCCTTTCTGATGCGAGTTTCTATTGAATTTGATAGTGTTTCCAGTGTGGGCGTGTGTTTCTTTCAAACCGAGTATCTTTCGATCGTTTGAGTATGTTTACTATTGCAATTTGAGTATCTTTTCAATTCTCGTTTGAGTATCTTTCTGAACGGCTTTCGATCCGAGTTTTTTTTGAATTTGAGAGTGTTTCCAGTGTGGGCGTGTGTTTCTTTCAAACCGAGTATCTTTCTATCGTTTGAATATGTTTACTATTGCACTTTGCGTATCTTTTCAATTCTCGTTTGAGTATCTTTCTGGACGGCTTTCGATGCACGTTTTTCTTGAATTTTAGAGTGTTTCCAGTGTGGGCGTGTGTTTCTTTCAAACTGAGTATCTTTCTTTCGTTTGAGTATGTTTACTATTGCACATTGAGTATCTTTTCAATTCTCGTTTGAGTATCTTTCTGTAAGCCTTTCTGATGCGAGTTTCTATTGAATTTGAGATTGTTTCCAGTGTGGGCGTGTGTTTCTTTCAAACCGAGTATCTTTCGATCGTTTGAGTATGTTTACTATTACACTTTGAGTAACTTTTCAATTCTCGTTTAAGTATCTTTCTGTAATCCTTCTGATGCGAGTTTCTATTGAATTTGAGAGTGTTTCCAGTGTGGGCGTGTATTTCTTTCAAACTGAGTATCTTTCTATCGTTTCAGTACGTTTACTATTACACTTTGAGTATCTTTTCAATTCTCGTTTGAGTATCTTTCTGTAAGCCTTTCTGATGCGAGTTTCTATTGAATCTGAGAGTGTTTCCAGTGTGGGCGTGTATTTCTTTCAAACCGAGTATCTTTCTATCGTTTGAGTATGTTTACTATTGCACTTTGCGTATCTTTTCAATTCTCGTTTGAGTATCTTTCTGGACGGCTTTCGATGCACGTTTTTCTTGAATTTTAGAGTGTTTCCAGTGTGGGCGTGTGTTTCTTTCAAACTGAGTATCTTTCTTTCGTTTGAGTATGTTTACTATTGCACATTGAGTATCTTTTCAATTCTCGTTTGAGTATCTTTCTGTAAGCCTTTCTGATGCGAGTTTCTATTGAATTTGAGATTGTTTCCAGTGTGGGCGTGTGTTTCTTTCAAACCGAGTATCTTTCGATCGTTTGAGTATGTTTACTATTACACTTTGAGTAACATTTCAATTCTCGTTTCAGTATCTTTCTGTAATCCTTCTGATGCGAGTTTCTATTGAATTTGAGAGTGTTTCCAGTGTGGGCGTGTATTTCTTTCAAACTGAGTATCTTTCTATCGTTTGAGTACGTTTACTATTGCACTTTGAGTATCTTTTCAATTCTCGTTTGAGTATCTTTCTGTAAGCCTTTCTGATGCGAGTTTCTATTGAATTTGAGAGTGTTTCCAGTGTGGGCGTGTGTTTCTTTCAAACCGAGTATCTTTCTATCGTTTGAGTATGTTTACTATTGCACTTTGCGTATCTTTTCAATTCTCGTTTGAGTATCTTTCTGAACGGCTTTCGATGCATGTTTTTCTTGAATTTTAGAGTGTTTCCAGTGTGGGCGTGTGTTTCTTTCAAACTGAGTATCTTTCTTTCGTTTGAGTATGTTTACTGTTGCACATTGAGTATCTTTTCAATTCTCGTTTGAGTATCTTTCTGAACGGCTTTCGATCCGAGTTTTTTTTGAATTTGAGAGTGTTTCCAATGTGGGCGTGTGTTTCTTTCAAACCGAGTATCTTTCTATCGTTTGAGTACGTTTACTATTGCACTTTGAGTATCTTTTCATTTCTCGTTTGAGTATCTTTCTGAACGGCTTTCGATGCTAGTTTCTCTTGAATTTGAGAGTGTTTCCATTGTGGGCGTGTGTTTCTTTCAAACTGAGTATCTTTCTATCGTTTGAGTATGTTTACTATTGCACATTGAGTATCTTTTCAATTCTCGTTTGAGTATCTTTCTGTAAGCCTTTCTGATGCGAGTTTCTATTGAATTTGAGATTGTTTCCAGTGTGGGCGTGTGTTTCTTTCAAACTGAGTATCTTTCTATCGTTTGAGTATGTTTACTATTGCACTTTCCGTATCTTTTCAATTCTCGTTTGAGTATGTTTCTATAAGGCTTTCTGAAGCGAGTTTCTATTGAATTTGAGATTGTTTCCAGTGTGGGCGTGTGTTTCTTTCAAACTGAGTATATTTCTATCGTTTGAGTATGTTTACTATTGCACATTGAGTATCTTTTCAATTCTCGTTTGAGTATCTGTCTGTAAGCCTTTCTGATGCGAGTTTCTATTGAATTTGAGAGTGTTTCCAGTGTGGGCGTGTGTTTCGTTCAAACCGAGTATCTTTTGATCGTTTGAGTATGTTTACTATTGCAATTTGAGTATCTTTTCAATTCTCGTTTGAGTATCTTTCTGAACGGCTTTCGATGCGAGTTTTTCTTGAATTTGAGAGTGTTTCCAGTGTGGGCGTGGGTTTCTTTCAAACTGAGTATCTTTCTTTCGTTTGAGTATGTTTACTATTGCACTTTGAGTATCTTTTCAATTCTCGTTTGAGTATCTTTCTGTAAGGCTTTCTGATGCGAGTTTCTCTTGAATTTGAGAGTGTTTCCACTGTCGGCGTGTGTTTCTTTCAAACTGAGTATCTTTCTTTCGTTTGAGTATGTTTACTATTGCACTTTGAGTATCTTTTCAATTCTCGTTTGAGTATCTTTCTGTAAGCCTATCTGATGCGAGTTTCTATTGAATTTGAGAGTGTTTCCAGTGTGGGAGTGTGTTTCTTTCAAACTGAGTATCTTTCTATCGTTTAAGTATGTTTACTATTGCAATTTGAGTATCTTTTCAATTCTCGTTTGAGTATCTTTCTATAAGCCTTTCTGATGCGAGTTTCTATTGAATTTGAGAGTATTTCCAGTGTGGGCGTGTGTTTCTTTCAACCTGAGTATCTTTCTATCGTTTGAGTATGTTTACTATTGCAATTTGAGTATCTTTTCAATTCTTCTTTGAGTATATTTCTGAACGGCTTTCGATGCGAGTTTTTCTTGAATTTGAGAATGTTTCCAGTGTGGGCGTGTGTTTCTTTCAAACTGAGTATCTTTCTATCGTTTAAGTATGTTTACTATTGCAATTTGAGTATCTTTTCAATTCTCGTTTGAGTATCTTTCTATAAGCCTTTCTGATGCGAGTTTCTATTGAATTTGAGAGTATTTCCAGTGTGGGCGTGTGTTTCTTTCAAACTGAGTATCTTCCTATCATTTGAGTATGTTTACTATTGCACTTTGAGTATCTTTTCAATTCTCGTTTGAGTATCTTTCTGAACGGCTTTCGATGCTAGTTTGTCTTGAATTTGAGAGTGTTTCCAGTGTGGGCATGTGTTTCTGTCAAACTGAGTATCTTTCTATCGTTTGAGTATGTTTACTATTGCAATTTGAGTATCTTTTCAATTCTCGTTTGAGTATCTTTCTGAACGGCTTTCGATGCGAGTTTTTCTTGAATTTGAGAGTGTTTCCAGTGTGGGCGTGGGTTTCTTTCAAACTGAGTATCTTTCTTTCGTTTGAGTATGTTTACTATTGCACTTTGAGTATCTTTTCAATTCTCGTTTGAGTATCTTTCTGTAAGGCTTTCTGATGCGAGTTTCTCTTGAATTTGAGAGTGTTTGCATTGTAGGCGTGTGTTTCTTTCAAACTGAGTATCTTTCTATCGTTTGAGTATGTTTACTATTGCAATTTGAGTATCTTTTTCAATTCTCGTTTGAGTATCTTTCTGAACGGCTTTCGATGCGAGTTTTTCTTCAATTTGAAAGTGTTTCCAGTGTGGGCGTGTGTTTCTTTCAAACTGAGTATCTTTCTATCGTTTGAGTATGTTTACTATTGCACTTTGAGTATCTTTTCAATTCTCGTTTGAGTATCTTTCTGAACGGCTTTCGATGCTAGTTTGTCTTGAATTTGAGTGTGTTTCCAGTGTGAGCGTGTATTTCTTTCAAACTGAGTATCTTTCTATCGTTTGAGTATGTTTACTATTGCACTATGAGTATCTTTTCAATTCTCGTTTGAGTATCTTTCTGTAATCCTTTCTGATGCGAGTTTCTATTGAATTTGAGAGTGTTTCCAGTGTGGGCGTGTATTTCTTTCAAACTGAGTATCTTTCTATCGTTTGAGTCTGTTTACTATTGCACTTTGAGTATCTTTTCAATTCTCGTTTGATTATTTTTCTGAACGTCTTTCGTTGCTAGTTTTTCTTGAATTTGAGAGTGTTTCCAGTGTAGGCGTGTGTTTCTTTCAAACTCAGTATCTTTCTATCGTTTGAGTATGTTTACTATTGCAATTTGAGTATCTTTTCAATTCTCGTTTGAGTATCTTTCTGAACGGCTTTCGATGCGAGTTTTTCTTGAATTTGAGAGTGTTTCCAGTGTGGGCGTGTGTTTCTTTCAAACTGAGTATCTTTCTATCGTTTGAGTATGTTTACTATTGCAATTTGAGTATCGTTTTAATTTTCGTTTGAGTATCTTTCTGAACGGCTTTCGTTGCTAGTTTGTCTTGAATTTGAGAGTGTTTCCAGTGTGGGCGTGTATTTCTTTCAAACTGAGTATCTTTCTATCGTTTGAGTATGTTTACTATTGCACTTTGAGTATCTTTTCAATTCTTCTTTGAGTATATTTCTGAACGGCTTTCGATGCGAGTTTTTCTTGAATTTGAGAGTGTTTCCATTGTAGGCGTGTGTTTCTTTCAAACTGAGTATCTTTCTATCGTTTGAGTATGTTTACTATTGCAATTTAAGTATCTTTTTCAATTCTCGTTTGAGTATCTTTCTGAACGGCTTTCGATGCGAGTTTTTCTTCAATTTGAAAGTGTTTCCAGTGTGGGCGTGTGTTTCTTTCAAACTGAGTATCTTTCTATCGTTTGAGTATGTTTACTATTGCACTTTGAGTATCTTTTCAATTCTCGTTTGAGTATCTTTCTGAACGGCTTTCGATGCTAGTTTGTCTTGAATTTGAGTGTGTTTCCAGTGTGGGCGTGTGTTTCTTTCAAACTGAGTATCTTTCTATCGTTTGAGTACGTTTACTATTGCACTTTGAGTATCTTTTCAATTCTCGTTTGAGTATCTTTCTGTAAGCCTTTCTGATGCGAGTTTCTATTGAATCTGAGAGTGTTTCCAGTGTGGGCGTGTATTTCTTTCAAACCGAGTATCTTTCTATCGTTTGAGATGTTTATTATTGCACTTTGAGTATCTTTTCAATACTCGTTTGAGTATCTTTCTGTAATCCTTTTTGATGCGAGTTTCTATTGAATTTGAGTGTGTTTCCAGTGTGGGCGTGTATTTCTTTCAAACTGAGTATCTTTCTATCGTTTGGGTATGTTTACTATTGCAGTTTGAGTATCTTTTCAATTCTCGTTTGAGTATCTTTCTGTAATCCTTTCTGATGCGAGTTTCTATTGAATTTGAGAGTGTTTCCAGTGTGGGCGTGTGTTTCTTTCAAACTGAGTATCTTTCTATCGTTTAAGTATGTTTACTATTGCAATTTGAGTATCTTTTCAATTCTCGTTTGAGTATCTTTCTATAAGCCTTTCTGATGCGAGTTTCTATTGAATTTGAGAGTATTTCCAGTGTGGGCGTGTGTTTCTTTCAACCTGAGTATCTTTCTATCGTTTGAGTATGTTTACTATTGCAATTTGAGTATCTTTTCAATTCTTCTTTGAGTATATTTCTGAACGGCTTTCGATGCGAGTTTTTCTTGAATTTGAGAATGTTTCCAGTGTGGGCGTGTGTTTCTTTCAAACTGAGTATCTTTCTTTCGTTTGAGTATGTTTACTATTGCACTTTGAGTATCTTTTCAATTCTCGTTTGAGTATCTTTCTGTAAGCCTATCTGATGCGAGTTTCTATTGAATTTGAGAGTGTTTCCAGTGTGGGAGTGTGTTTCTTTCAAACTGAGTATCTTTCTATCGTTTAAGTATGTTTACTATTGCAATTTGAGTATCTTTTCAATTCTCGTTTGAGTATCTTTCTATAAGCCTTTCTGATGCGAGTTTCTATTGAATTTGAGAGTATTTCCAGTGTGGGCGTGTGTTTCTTTCAACCTGAGTATCTTTCTATCGTTTGAGTATGTTTACTATTGCAATTTGAGTATCTTTTCAATTCTTCTTTGAGTATATTTCTGAACGGCTTTCGATGCGAGTTTTTCTTGAATTTGAGAATGTTTCCAGTGTGGGCGTGTGTTTCTTTCAAACTGAGTATCTTTCTATCGTTTAAGTATGTTTACTATTGCAATTTGAGTATCTTTTCAATTCTCGTTTGAGTATCTTTCTATAAGCCTTTCTGATGCGAGTTTCTATTGAATTTGAGAGTATTTCCAGTGTGGGCGTGTGTTTCTTTCAAACTGAGTATCTTCCTATCATTTGAGTATGTTTACTATTGCACTTTGAGTATCTTTTCAATTCTCGTTTGAGTATCTTTCTGAACGGCTTTCGATGCTAGTTTGTCTTGAATTTGAGAGTGTTTCCAGTGTGGGCATGTGTTTCTGTCAAACTGAGTATCTTTCTATCGTTTGAGTATGTTTACTATTGCAATTTGAGTATCTTTTCAATTCTCGTTTGAGTATCTTTCTGAACGGCTTTCGATGCGAGTTTTTCTTGAATTTGAGAGTGTTTCCAGTGTGGGCGTGGGTTTCTTTCAAACTGAGTATCTTTCTTTCGTTTGAGTATGTTTACTATTGCACTTTGAGTATCTTTTCAATTCTCGTTTGAGTATCTTTCTGTAAGGCTTTCTGATGCGAGTTTCTCTTGAATTTGAGAGTGTTTGCATTGTAGGCGTGTATTTCTTTCAAACTGAGTATCTTTCTATCGTTTGAGTATGTTTACTATTGCAATTTGAGTATCTTTTTCAATTCTCGTTTGAGTATCTTTCTGAACGGCTTTCGATGCGAGTTTTTCTTCAATTTGAAAGTGTTTCCAGTGTGGGCGTGTGTTTCTTTCAAACTGAGTATCTTTCTATCGTTTGAGTATGTTTACTATTGCACTTTGAGTATCTTTTCAATTCTCGTTTGAGTATCTTTCTGAACGGCTTTCGATGCTAGTTTGTCTTGAATTTGAGTGTGTTTCCAGTGTGAGCGTGTATTTCTTTCAAACTGAGTATCTTTCTATCGTTTGAGTATGTTTACTATTGCACTATGAGTATCTTTTCAATTCTCGTTTGAGTATCTTTCTGTAATCCTTTCTGATGCGAGTTTCTATTGAATTTGAGAGTGTTTCCAGTGTGGGCGTGTATTTCTTTCAAACTGAGTATCTTTCTATCGTTTGAGTCTGTTTACTATTGCACTTTGAGTATCTTTTCAATTCTCGTTTGATTATTTTTCTGAACGGCTTTCGTTGCTAGTTTTTCTTGAATTTGAGAGTGTTTCCAGTGTAGGCGTGTGTTTCTTTCAAACTCAGTATCTTTCTATCGTTTGAGTATGTTTACTATTGCAATTTGAGTATCTTTTCAATTCTCGTTTGAGTATCTTTCTGAACGGCTTTCGATGCGAGTTTTTCTTGAATTTGAGAGTGTTTCCAGTGTGGGCGTGTGTTTCTTTCAAACTGAGTATCTTTCTATCGTTTGAGTATGTTTACTATTGCAATTTGAGTATCGTTTTAATTCTCGTTTGAGTATCTTTCTGAACGGCTTTCGATGCTAGTTTGTCTTGAATTTGAGAGTGTTTCCAGTGTGGGCGTGTATTTCTTTCAAACTGAGTATCTTTCTATCGTTTGAGTATGTTTACTATTGCACTTTGAGTATCTTTTCAATTCTTCTTTGAGTATATTTCTGAACGGCTTTCGATGCGAGTTTTTCTTGAATTTGAGAGTGTTTCCATTGTAGGCGTGTGTTTCTTTCAAACTGAGTATCTTTCTATCGTTTGAGTATGTTTACTATTGCAATTTAAGTATCTTTTTCAATTCTCGTTTGAGTATCTTTCTGAACGGCTTTCGATGCGAGTTTTTCTTCAATTTGAAAGTGTTTCCAGTGTGGGCGTGTGTTTCTTTCAAACTGAGTATCTTTCTATCGTTTGAGTATGTTTACTATTGCACTTTGAGTATCTTTTCAATTCTCGTTTGAGTATCTTTCTGAACGGCTTTCGATGCTAGTTTGTCTTGAATTTGAGTGTGTTTCCAGTGTGGGCGTGTATTTCTTTCAAACTGAGTATCTTTCTATCGTTTGAGTACGTTTACTATTGCACTTTGAGTATCTTTTCAATTCTCGTTTGAGTATCTTTCTGTAAGCCTTTCTGATGCGAGTTTCTATTGAATCTGAGAGTGTTTCCAGTGTGGGCGTGTATTTCTTTCAAACCGAGTATCTTTCTATCGTTTGAGATGTTTATTATTGCACTTTGAGTATCTTTTCAATACTCGTTTGAGTATCTTTCTGTAATCCTTTTTGATGCGAGTTTCTATTGAATTTGAGTGTGTTTCCAGTGTGGGCGTGTATTTCTTTCAAACTGAGTATCTTTCTATCGTTTGGGTATGTTTACTATTGCAGTTTGAGTATCTTTTCAATTCTCGTTTGAGTATCTTTCTGTAATCCTTTCTGATGCGAGTTTCTATTGAATTTGAGAGTGTTTCCAGTGTGGGCGTGTGTTTCCTTCAACCTGAGTATCTTTCTATCGTTTGAGTATGTTTACTATTGCAATTTGAGTATCTTTTCAATTCTCGTTTGAGTATCTTTCTGAACGGCTTTCGATGCGAGTTTTTCTTGAATTTGAGAGTGTTTCCAGTGTCGGCATGTGTTTATGTCAAACTGAGTATCTTTCTTTCGTTTGAGTATGTTTACTATTGCACTTTGAGTATCTTTTCAATTCTCGTTTGAGTATCTTTCTGAACGGCTTTCGATGCTAGTTTGTCTTGAATTTGAGTGTGTTTCCAGTGTGGGCGTGTATTTCTTTCAAACTGAGTATCTTTCTATCGTTTGAGTATGTTTACTATTGCACTATGAGTATCTTTTCAATTCTCGTTTGAGTATCTTTCTGTAATCCTTTCTGATGCGAGTTTCTATTGAATTTGAGAGTGTTTCCAGTGTGGGCGTGTATTTCTTTCAAACTGAGTATCTTTCTATCGTTTGAGTCTGTTTACTATTGCACTTTGAGTATCTTTTCAATTCTCGTTTGATTATTTTTCTGAACGGCTTTCGTTGCTAGTTTTTCTTGAATTTGAGAGTGTTTCCAGTGTAGGCGTGTGTTTCTTTCAAACTCAGTATCTTTCTATCGTTTGAGTATGTTTACTATTGCACTATGAGTATCTTTTCAATTCTCGTTTGAGTATCTTTCTGTAATCCTTTCTGATGCGAGTTTCTATTGAATTTGAGAGTATTTCCAGTGTGGGCGTGTGTTTCTTTCAACCTGAGTATCTTTCTATCGTTTGAGTATGTTTACTATTGCAATTTGAGTATATTTTCAATTCTTCTTTGAGTATATTTCTGAACGGCTTTCGATGCGAGTTTTTCTTGAATTTGAGAATGTTTCCAGTGTGGGCGTGTGTTTCTTTCAAACTGAGTATCTTTCTATCGTTTAAGTATGTTTACTATTGCAATTTGAGTATCTTTTCAATTCTCGTTTGAGTATCTTTCTATAAGCCTTTCTGATGCGAGTTTCTATTGAATTTGAGAGTATTTCCAGTGTGGGCGTGTGTTTCTTTCAAACTGAGTATCTTCCTATCATTTGAGTATGTTTACTATTGCACTTTGAGTATCTTTTCAATTCTCGTTTGAGTATCTTTCTGAACGGCTTTCGATGCTAGTTTGTCTTGAATTTGAGAGTGTTTCCAGTGTGGGCATGTGTTTCTGTCAAACTGAGTATCTTTCTATCGTTTGAGTATGTTTACTATTGCAATTTGAGTATCTTTTCAATTCTCGTTTGAGTATCTTTCTGAACGGCTTTCGATGCGAGTTTTTCTTGAATTTGAGAGTGTTTCCAGTGTGGGCGTGGGTTTCTTTCAAACTGAGTATCTTTCTTTCGTTTGAGTATGTTTACTATTGCACTTTGAGTATCTTTTCAATTCTCGTTTGAGTATCTTTCTGTAAGGCTTTCTGATGCGAGTTTCTCTTGAATTTGAGAGTGTTTGCATTGTAGGCGTGTATTTCTTTCAAACTAAGTATCTTTCTATCGTTTGAGTATGTTTACTATTGCAATTTGAGTATCTTTTTCAATTCTCGTTTGAGTATCTTTCTGAACGGCTTTCGATGCGAGTTTTTCTTCAATTTGAAAGTGTTTCCAGTGTGGGCGTGTGTTTCTTTCAAACTGAGTATCTTTCTATCGTTTGAGTATGTTTACTATTGCACTTTGAGTATCTTTTCAATTCTCGTTTGAGTATCTTTCTGAACGGCTTTCGATGCTAGTTTGTCTTGAATTTGAGTGTGTTTCCAGTGTGAGCGTGTATTTCTTTCAAACTGAGTATCTTTCTATCGTTTGAGTATGTTTACTATTGCACTATGAGTATCTTTTCAATTCTCGTTTGAGTATCTTTCTGTAATCCTTTCTGATGCGAGTTTCTATTGAATTTGAGAGTGTTTCCAGTGTGGGCGTGTATTTCTTTCAAACTGAGTATCTTTCTATCGTTTGAGTCTGTTTACTATTGCACTTTGAGTATCTTTTCAATTCTCGTTTGATTATTTTTCTGAACGGCTTTCGTTGCTAGTTTTTCTTGAATTTGAGAGTGTTTCCAGTGTAGGCGTGTGTTTCTTTCAAACTCAGTATCTTTCTATCGTTTGAGTATGTTTACTATTGCAATTTGAGTATCTTTTCAATTCTCGTTTGAGTATCTTTCTGAACGGCTTTCGATGCGAGTTTTTCTTGAATTTGAGAGTGTTTCCAGTGTGGGCGTGTGTTTCTTTCAAACTGAGTATCTTTCTATCGTTTGAGTATGTTTACTATTGCAATTTGAGTATAGTTTTAATTCTCGTTTGAGTATCTTTCTGAACGGCTTTCGATGCTAGTTTGTCTTGAATTTGAGAGTGTTTCCAGTGTGGGCGTGTATTTCTTTCAAACTGAGTATCTTTCTATCGTTTGAGTATGTTTACTATTGCACTTTGAGTATCTTTTCAATTCTTCTTTGAGTATATTTCTGAACGGCTTTCGATGCGAGTTTTTCTTGAATTTGAGAGTGTTTCCATTGTAGGCGTGTGTTTCTTTCAAACTGAGTATCTTTCTATCGTTTGAGTATGTTTACTATTGCAATTTAAGTATCTTTTTCAATTCTCGTTTGAGTATCTTTCTGAACGGCTTTCGATGCGAGTTTTTCTTCAATTTGAAAGTGTTTCCAGTGTGGGCGTGTGTTTCTTTCAAACTGAGTATCTTTCTATCGTTTGAGTATGTTTACTATTGCACTTTGAGTATCTTTTCAATTCTCGTTTGAGTATCTTTCTGAACGGCTTTCGATGCTAGTTTGTCTTGAATTTGAGTGTGTTTCCAGTGTGGGCGTGTATTTCTTTCAAACTGAGTATCTTTCTATCGTTTGAGTACGTTTACTATTGCACTTTGAGTATCTTTTCAATTCTCGTTTGAGTATCTTTCTGTAAGCCTTTCTGATGCGAGTTTCTATTGAATCTGAGAGTGTTTCCAGTGTGGGCGTGTATTTCTTTCAAACCGAGTATCTTTCTATCGTTTGAGATGTTTATTATTGCACTTTGAGTATCTTTTCAATACTCGTTTGAGTATCTTTCTGTAATCCTTTTTGATGCGAGTTTCTATTGAATTTGAGTGTGTTTCCAGTGTGGGCGTGTATTTCTTTCAAACTGAGTATCTTTCTATCGTTTGGGTATGTTTACTATTGCAGTTTGAGTATCTTTTCAATTCTCGTTTGAGTATCTTTCTGTAATCCTTTCTGATGCGAGTTTCTATTGAATTTGAGAGTGTTTCCAGTGTGGGCGTGTGTTTCCTTCAACCTGAGTATCTTTCTATCGTTTGAGTATGTTTACTATTGCAATTTGAGTATCTTTTCAATTCTCGTTTGAGTATCTTTCTGAACGGCTTTCGATGCGAGTTTTTCTTGAATTTGAGAGTGTTTCCAGTGTCGGCATGTGTTTATGTCAAACTGAGTATCTTTCTTTCGTTTGAGTATGTTTACTATTGCACTTTGAGTATCTTTTCAATTCTCGTTTGAGTATCTTTCTGAACGGCTTTCGATGCTAGTTTGTCTTGAATTTGAGTGTGTTTCCAGTGTGGGCGTGTATTTCTTTCAAACTGAGTATCTTTCTATCGTTTGAGTATGTTTACTATTGCACTTTGAGTATCTTTTCAATTCTTCTTTGAGTATATTTCTGAACGGCTTTCGATGCGAGTTTTTCTTGAATTTGAGAGTGTTTCCATTGTAGGCGTGTGTTTCTTTCAAACTGAGTATCTTTCTATCGTTTGAGTATGTTTACTATTGCAATTTAAGTATCTTTTTCAATTCTCGTTTGAGTATCTTTCTGAACGGCTTTCGATGCGAGTTTTTCTTCAATTTGAAAGTGTTTCCAGTGTGGGCGTGTGTTTCTTTCAAACTGAGTATCTTTCTATCGTTTGAGTATGTTTACTATTGCACTTTGAGTATCTTTTCAATTCTCGTTTGAGTATCTTTCTGAACGGCTTTCGATGCTAGTTTGTCTTGAATTTGAGTGTGTTTCCAGTGTGGGCGTGTATTTCTTTCAAACTGAGTATCTTTCTATCGTTTGAGTACGTTTACTATTGCACTTTGAGTATCTTTTCAATTCTCGTTTGAGTATCTTTCTGTAAGCCTTTCTGATGCGAGTTTCTATTGAATCTGAGAGTGTTTCCAGTGTGGGCGTGTATTTCTTTCAAACCGAGTATCTTTCTATCGTTTGAGATGTTTATTATTGCACTTTGAGTATCTTTTCAATACTCGTTTGAGTATCTTTCTGTAATCCTTTTTGATGCGAGTTTCTATTGAATTTGAGTGTGTTTCCAGTGTGGGCGTGTATTTCTTTCAAACTGAGTATCTTTCTATCGTTTGGGTATGTTTACTATTGCAGTTTGAGTATCTTTTCAATTCTCGTTTGAGTATCTTTCTGTAATCCTTTCTGATGCGAGTTTCTATTGAATTTGAGAGTGTTTCCAGTGTGGGCGTGTGTTTCTTTCAAACTGAGTATCTTTCTATCGTTTAAGTATGTTTACTATTGCAATTTGAGTATCTTTTCAATTCTCGTTTGAGTATCTTTCTATAAGCCTTTCTGATGCGAGTTTCTATTGAATTTGAGAGTATTTCCAGTGTGGGCGTGTGTTTCTTTCAACCTGAGTATCTTTCTATCGTTTGAGTATGTTTACTATTGCAATTTGAGTATCTTTTCAATTCTTCTTTGAGTATATTTCTGAACGGCTTTCGATGCGAGTTTTTCTTGAATTTGAGAATGTTTCCAGTGTCGGCGTGTGTTTCTTTCAAACTGAGTATCTTTCTTTCGTTTGAGTATGTTTACTATTGCACTTTGAGTATCTTTTCAATTCTCGTTTGAGTATCTTTCTGTAAGCCTATCTGATGCGAGTTTCTATTGAATTTGAGAGTGTTTCCAGTGTGGGAGTGTGTTTCTTTCAAACTGAGTATCTTTCTATCGTTTAAGTATGTTTACTATTGCAATTTGAGTATCTTTTCAATTCTCGTTTGAGTATCTTTCTATAAGCCTTTCTGATGCGAGTTTCTATTGAATTTGAGAGTATTTCCAGTGTGGGCGTGTGTTTCTTTCAACCTGAGTATCTTTCTATCGTTTGAGTATGTTTACTATTGCAATTTGAGTATCTTTTCAATTCTTCTTTGAGTATATTTCTGAACGGCTTTCGATGCGAGTTTTTCTTGAATTTGAGAATGTTTCCAGTGTGGGCGTGTGTTTCTTTCAAACTGAGTATCTTTCTATCGTTTAAGTATGTTTACTATTGCAATTTGAGTATCTTTTCAATTCTCGTTTGAGTATCTTTCTATAAGCCTTTCTGATGCGAGTTTCTATTGAATTTGAGAGTATTTCCAGTGTGGGCGTGTGTTTCTTTCAAACTGAGTATCTTCCTATCATTTGAGTATGTTTACTATTGCACTTTGAGTATCTTTTCAATTCTCGTTTGAGTATCTTTCTGAACGGCTTTCGATGCTAGTTTGTCTTGAATTTGAGAGTGTTTCCAGTGTGGGCATGTGTTTCTGTCAAACTGAGTATCTTTCTATCGTTTGAGTATGTTTACTATTGCAATTTGAGTATCTTTTCAATTCTCGTTTGAGTATCTTTCTGAACGGCTTTCGATGCGAGTTTTTCTTGAATTTGAGAGTGTTTCCAGTGTGGGCGTGGGTTTCTTTCAAACTGAGTATCTTTCTTTCGTTTGAGTATGTTTACTATTGCACTTTGAGTATCTTTTCAATTCTCGTTTGAGTATCTTTCTGTAAGGCTTTCTGATGCGAGTTTCTCTTGAATTTGAGAGTGTTTCCATTGTAGGCGTGTGTTTCTTTCAAACTGAGTATCTTTCTATCGTTTGAGTATGTTTACTATTGCAATTTGAGTATCTTTTTCAATTCTCGTTTGAGTATCTTTCTGAACGGCTTTCGATGCGAGTTTTTCTTCAATTTGAAAGTGTTTCCAGTGTGGGCGTGTGTTTCTTTCAAACTGAGTATCTTTCTATCGTTTGAGTATGTTTACTATTGCACTTTGAGTATCTTTTCAATTCTCGTTTGAGTATCTTTCTGAACGGCTTTCGATGCTAGTTTGTCTTGAATTTGAGTGTGTTTCCAGTGTGAGCGTGTATTTCTTTCAAACTGAGTATCTTTCTATCGTTTGAGTATGTTTACTATTGCACTATGAGTATCTTTTCAATTCTCGTTTGAGTATCTTTCTGTAATCCTTTCTGATGCGAGTTTCTATTGAATTTGAGAGTGTTTCCAGTGTGGGCGTGTATTTCTTTCAAACTGAGTATCTTTCTATCGTTTGAGTCTGTTTACTATTGCACTTTGAGTATCTTTTCAATTCTCGTTTGATTATTTTTCTGAACGGCTTTTGTTGCTAGTTTTTCTTGAATTTGAGAGTGTTTCCAGTGTAGGCGTGTGTTTCTTTCAAACTCAGTATCTTTCTATCGTTTGAGTATGTTTACTATTGCAATTTGAGTATCTTTTCAATTCTCGTTTGAGTATCTTTCTGAACGGCTTTCGATGCGAGTTTTTCTTGAATTTGAGAGTGTTTCCAGTGTGGGCGTGTGTTTCTTTCAAACTGAGTATCTTTCTATCGTTTGAGTATGTTTACTATTGCAATTTGAGTATCGTTTTAATTCTCGTTTGAGTATCTTTCTGAACGGCTTTCGATGCTAGTTTGTCTTGAATTTGAGAGTGTTTCCAGTGTGGGCGTGTATTTCTTTCAAACTGAGTATCTTTCTATCGTTTGAGTATGTTTACTATTGCACTTTGAGTATCTTTTCAATTCTTCTTTGAGTATATTTCTGAACGGCTTTCGATGCGAGTTTTTCTTGAATTTGAGAGTGTTTCCATTGTAGGCGTGTGTTTCTTTCAAACTGAGTATCTTTCTATCGTTTGAGTCTGTTTACTATTGCAATTTGAGTATCTTTTTCAATTCTCGTTTGAGTATCTTTCTGAACGGCTTTCGATGCGAGTTTTTCTTCAATTTGAAAGTGTTTCCAGTGTGGGCGTGTGTTTCTTTCAAACTGAGTATCTTTCTATCGTTTGAGTATGTTTACTATTGCACTTTGAGTATCTTTTCAATTCTCGTTTGAGTATCTTTCTGAACGGCTTTCGATGCTAGTTTGTCTTGAATTTGAGTGTGTTTCCAGTGTGGGCGTGTATTTCTTTCAAACTGAGTATCTTTCTATCGTTTGAGTACGTTTACTATTGCACTTTGAGTATCTTTTCAATTCTCGTTTGAGTATCTTTCTGTAAGCCTTTCTGATGCGAGTTTCTATTGAATCTGAGAGTGTTTCCAGTGTGGGCGTGTATTTCTTTCAAACTGAGTATCTTTCTATCGTTTGAGTCTGTTTACTATTGCACTTTGAGTATCTTTTCAATTCTCGTTTGAGTATCTTTCTGTAAGCCTTTGTGAGGCGAGTTTCTCTTGAATTTGAGAGTGTTTCCTGTGTGGGAGTGTGTTTCTTTCAAACTGAGTATCTTTCTATCGTTTGAGTCTGTTTACTATTGCACTTTGAGTATCTTTTCAATTCTCGTTTGATTATTTTTCTGAACGGCTTTCGTTGCTAGTTTTTCTTGAATTTGAGAGTGTTTCCAGTGTAGGCGTGTGTTTCTTTCAAACTCAGTATCTTTCTATCGTTTGAGTATGTTTACTATTGCAATTTGAGTATCTTTTCAATTCTCGTTTGAGTATCTTTCTGAACGGCTTTCGATGCGAGTTTTTCTTGAATTTGAGAGTGTTTCCAGTGTGGGCGTGGGTTTCTTTCAAACCGAGTATCTTTCTATCGTTTGAGATGTTTATTATTGCACTTTGAGTATCTTTTCAATACTCGTTTGAGTATCTTTCTGTAATCCTTTTTGATGCGAGTTTCTATTGAATTTGAGTGTGTTTCCAGTGTGGGCGTGTATTTCTTTCAAACTGAGTATCTTTCTATCGTTTGGGTATGTTTACTATTGCAGTTTGAGTATCTTTTCAATTCTCGTTTGAGTATCTTTCTGTAATCCTTTCTGATGCGAGTTTCTATTGAATTTGAGAGTGTTTCCAGTGTGGGCGTGTGTTTCCTTCAACCTGAGTATCTTTCTATCGTTTGAGTATGTTTACTATTGCAATTTGAGTATCTTTTCAATTCTCGTTTGAGTATCTTTCTGAACGGCTTTCGATGCGAGTTTTTCTTGAATTTGAGAGTGTTTCCAGTGTCGGCATGTGTTTATGTCAAACTGAGTATCTTTCTTTCGTTTGAGTATGTTTACTATTGCACTTTGAGTATCTTTTCAATTCTCGTTTGAGTATCTTTCTGAACGGCTTTCGATGCTAGTTTGTCTTGAATTTGAGTGTGTTTCCAGTGTGGGCGTGTATTTCTTTCAAACTGAGTATCTTTCTATCGTTTGAGTATGTTTACTATTGCACTATGAGTATCTTTTCAATTCTCGTTTGAGTATCTTTCTGTAATCCTTTCTGATGCGAGTTTCTATTGAATTTGAGAGTGTTTCCAGTGTGGGCGTGTATTTCTTTCAAACTGAGTATCTTTCTATCGTTTGAGTCTGTTTACTATTGCACTTTGAGTATCTTTTCAATTCTCGTTTGATTATTTTTCTGAACGGCTTTCGTTGCTAGTTTTTCTTGAATTTGAGAGTGTTTCCAGTGTAGGCGTGTGTTTCTTTCAAACTCAGTATCTTTCTATCGTTTGAGTATGTTTACTATTGCAATTTGAGTATCTTTTCAATTCTCGTTTGAGTATCTTTCTGAACGGCTTTCGATGCGAGTTTTTCTTGAATTTGAGAGTGTTTCCAGTGTGGGCGTGTGTTTCTTTCAAACTGAGTATCTTTCTATCGTTTGAGTATGTTTACTATTGCAATTTGAGTATCGTTTTAATTCTCGTTTGAGTATCTTTCTGAACGGCTTTCGATTCTAGTTTGTCTTGAATTTGAGAGTGTTTCCAGTGTGGGCGTGTATTTCTTTCAAACTGAGTATCTTTCTATCGTTTGAGTATGTTTACTATTGCACTTTGAGTATCTTTTCAATTCTTCTTTGAGTATATTTCTGAACGGCTTTCGATGCGAGTTTTTCTTGAATTTGAGAGTGTTTCCATTGTAGGCGTGTGTTTCTTTCAAACTGAGTATCTTTCTATCGTTTGAGTATGTTTACTATTGCAATTTAAGTATCTTTTTCAATTCTCGTTTGAGTATCTTTCTGAACGGCTTTCGATGCGAGTTTTTCTTCAATTTGAAAGTGTTTCCAGTGTGGGCGTGTGTTTCTTTCAAACTGAGTATCTTTCTATCGTTTGAGTATGTTTACTATTGCACTTTGAGTATCTTTTCAATTCTCGTTTGAGTATCTTTCTGAACGGCTTTCGATGCTAGTTTGTCTTGAATTTGAGTGTGTTTCCAGTGTGGGCGTGTATTTCTTTCAAACTGAGTATCTTTCTATCGTTTGAGTATGTTTACTATTGCACTTTGAGTATCTTTTCAATTCTCGTTTGAGTATCTTTCTGTAAGCCTTTCTGATGCGAGTTTCTATTGAATCTGAGAGTGTTTCCAGTGTGGGCGTGTATTTCTTTCAAACCGAGTATCTTTCTATCGTTTGAGATGTTTATTATTGCACTTTGAGTATCTTTTCAATACTCGTTTGAGTATCTTTCTGTAATCCTTTTTGATGCGAGTTTCTATTGAATTTGAGTGTGTTTCCAGTGTGGGCGTGTATTTCTTTCAAACTGAGTATCTTTCTATCGTTTGAGTATGTTTACTATTGCAGTTTGAGTATCTTTTCAATTCTCGTTTGAGTATCTTTCTGTAATCCTTTCTGATGCGAGTTTCTATTGAATTTGAGAGTGTTTCCAGTGTGGGCGTGTGTTTCCTTCAACCTGAGTATCTTTCTATCGTTTGAGTATGTTTACTATTGCAATTTGAGTATCTTTTCAATTCTCGTTTGAGTATCTTTCTGAACGGCTTTCGATGCGAGTTTTTCTTGAATTTGAGAGTGTTTCCAGTGTCGGCATGTGTTTATGTCAAACTGAGTATCTTTCTTTCGTTTGAGTATGTTTACTATTGCACTTTGAGTATCTTTTCAATTCTCGTTTGAGTATCTTTCTGAACGGCTTTCGATGCTAGTTTGTCTTGAATTTGAGTGTGTTTCCAGTGTGGGCGTGTATTTCTTTCAAACTGAGTATCTTTCTATCGTTTGAGTATGTTTACTATTGCACTATGAGTATCTTTTCAATTCTCGTTTGAGTATCTTTCTGTAATCCTTTCTGATGCGAGTTTCTATTGAATTTGAGAGTGTTTCCAGTATGGGCGTGTATTTCTTTCAAACTGAGTATCTTTCTATCGTTTGAGTCTGTTTACTATTGCACTTTGAGTATCTTTTCAATTCTCGTTTGATTATTTTTCTGAACGGCTTTCGTTGCTAGTTTTTCTTGAATTTGAGAGTGTATCCAGTGTAGGCGTGTGTTTCTTTCAAACTCAGTATCTTTCTATCGTTTGAGTATGTTTACTATTGCAATTTGAGTATCTTTTCAATTCTCGTTTTAGTATCTTTCTGAACGGCTTTCTATGCGAGTTTTTCTTGAATTTGAGAGTGTTTCCAGTGTGGGCGTGTGTTTCTTTCAAACTGATATCTTTCTATCGTTTGAGTATGTTTACTATTGCAATTTGAGTATCTTTTTAATTCTCGTTTGAGTATCTTTCTGAACGGCTTTCGATGCTAGTTTGTCTTGAATTTGAGAGTGTTTCCAGTGTGCTCGTGTATTTCTTTCAAACTGAGTATCTTTCTATCGTTTGAGTATGTTTACTATTGCACTTTGAGTATCTTTTCCATACTCGTTTGAGTTTCTTTCTGTAATCCTTTCTGATGCGAGTTTCTATTGAATTTGAGAGTGTTTCCAGTGTGGGCGTGTATTTCTTTCAAACTGAGTATCTTTCTATCGTTTGGGTATGTTTACTATTGCAGTTTGAGTATCTTTTCAATTCTCGTTTGAGTATCTTTCTGTAATCCTTTCTGATGCGAGTTTCTATTGAATTTGAGAGTGTTTCCAGTGTCGGCATGTGTTTCTGTCAAACTGAGTATCTTTCTATCGTTTGAGTATGTTTACTATTGCACTTTGAGTATCTTTTCAATTCTCGTTTGAGTATGTTTCTGTAAGGCTTTCTGATGCGAGTTTCTCTTGAATTTGAGAGTGTTTCCACTATCGGCGTGTGTTTCTTTCAAACTGAGTATCTTTCTTTCGTTTGAGTATGTTTACTATTGCACTTTGAGTATCTTTTCAATTCTCGTTTGAGTATCTTTCTGTAAGCCTATCTGATGCGAGTTTTTATTGAATTTGAGAGTGTTTCCAGTGTGGGAGTGTGTTTCTTTCAAACTCAGTATCTTTCTATCGTTTAAGTATGTTTACTATTGCAATTTGAGTATCTTTTCAATTCTCGTTTGAGTATCTTTCTATAAGCCTTTCTGATGCGAGTTTCTATTGAATTTGAGAGTATTTCCAGTGTGGGCGTGTGTTTCTTTCAACCTGAGTATCTTTCTATCGTTTGAGTATGTTTACTATTGCAATCTGAGTATCTTTTCAATTCTTCTTTGAGTATATTTCTGAACGGCTTTCGATGCGAGTTTTTCTTGAATTTGAGAGTGTTTCCAGTGTGGGCGTGTGTTTCTTTCAAACTGAGTATCTTTCTATCGTTTGAGTATGTTTACTTTTGCACTTTGAGTATCTTTTCAATTCTCGTTTGAGTATGTTTCTGTAAGGCTTTCTGATACGAGTTTCTCTTGAATTTGAGAGTGTTTCCAGTGTGGGCGTGTGTTTCTTTCAAATGGAGTATCTTTCTATCGTTTAAGTATGTTTACAATTGCAATTTAAGTATCTTTTAAATTCTCGTTTAAGTATCTTTCTGAACGGCTTTCGATGCGAGTTTTTCTTGAATTTGAGAGTGTTTCCAGTGTCGGCATGTGTTTCTGTCAAACTGAGTATCTTTCTATCGTTTGAGTATGTTTACTATTGCACTTTGAGTATCTTTTCAATTCTCGTTTGAGTATGTTTCTGTAAGGCTTTCTGATGCGAGTTTCTCTTGAATTTGAGAGTGTTTCCACTATCGGCGTGTGTTTCTTTCAAACTGAGTATCTTTCTTTCGTTTGAGTATGTTTACTATTGCACTTTGAGTATCTTTTCAATTCTCGTTTGAGTATCTTTCTGTAAGCCTATCTGATGCGAGTTTTTATTGAATTGGAGAGTGTTTCCAGTGTGGGAGTGTGTTTCTTTCAAACTTAGTATCTTTCTATCGTTTAAGTATGTTTACTATTGCAATTTGAGTATCTTTTCAATTCTCGTTTGAGTATCCTTCTATAAGCCTTTCTGATGCGAGTTTCTATTGAATTTGAGAGTATTTCCAGTGTGGGCGTGTGTTTCTTTCAACCTGAGTATCTTTCTATCGTTTGAGTATGTTTACTATTGCAATCTGAGTATCTTTTCAATTCTTCTTTGAGTATATTTCTGAACGGCTTTCGATGCGAGTTTTTCTTGAATTTGAGAGTGTTTCCAGTGTGGGCGTGTGTTTCTTTCAAACTGAGTATCTTTCTATCGTTTGAGTATGTTTACTTTTGCACTTTGAGTATCTTTTCAATTCTCGTTTGAGTATGTTTCTGTAAGGCTTTCTGATACGAGATTCTATTGAATTTGAGAGTGTTTCCAGTGTGGGCGTGTGTTTCCTTCAACCTGAGTATCTTTCTATCGTTTGAGTATGTTTACTATTGCAATTTGAGTATCTTTTCAATTCTCGTTTGAGTATCTTTCTGAACGGCTTTCGGTGCGAGTTTTTCTTGAATTTGAGAGTGTTTCCAGTGTCGGCATGTGTTTATGTCAAACTGAGTATCTTTCTTTCGTTTGAGTATGTTTACAATTGCACTTTGAGTATCTTTTCAATTCTCGTTTGAGTATCTTTCTGAACGGCTTTCGATGCTAGTTTGTCTTGAATTTGAGAGTGTTTCCAGTGTGGGCGTGTATTTCTTTCAAACTGAGTATCTTTCTATCGTTTGAGTATGTTTACTATTGCAATTTGAGTATCTTTTTAATTCTCATTTAAGTATCTTTCTGAACGGCTTTCGATGCTAGTTTGTCTTGAATTTGAGAGTGTTTCCAGTGTGGGCGTGTATTTCTTTCAAACTGAGTATCTTTCTATCGTTTGAGTATGTTTACTATTGCACTTTGAGTATCTTTTCAATACTCGTTTGAGTATCTTTCTGTAATCCTTTTTGATGCGAGTTTCTATTGAATTTGAGAGTGTTTCCAGTGTGGGCGTGTATTTCTTTCAAACTGAGTATCTTTCTATCGTTTGGGTATGTTTACAATTGCAGTTTGAGTATCTTTTCAATTCTCGTTTGAGTATCTTTCTGTAATCCTTTCTGATGCGAGATTCTATTGAATTTGAGAGTGTTTCCAGTGTGGGCGTGTATTTCTTTCAAACTGAGTATCTTTCTATCGTTTGAGTCTGTTTACTATTGCACTTTGAGTATCTTTTCAATTCTCGTTTAATTATTTTTCTGAACGGCTTTCGTTGCTAGTTTTTCTTGAATTTGAGAGTGTTTCCAGTGTAGGCGTGTGTTTCTTTCAAACTCAGTATCTTTCTATCGTTTGAGTATGTTTACTATTGCAATTTGAGTATCTTTTCAATTCTCGTTTGAGTATCTTTCTGAACGGCTTTCGATGCGAGTTTTTCTTGAATTTGAGAGTGTTTCCAGTGTGGGCGTGTGTTTCTTTCAAACTGAGTATCTTTCTATCGTTTGAGTATGTTTACTATTGCAATTTGAGTATCTTTTTAATTCTCGTTTGAGTATCTTTCTGAACGGCTTTCGATGCTAGTTTGTGTTGAATTTGAGAGTGTTTCCAGTGTGGGCGTGTATTTCTTTCAAACTGAGTATCTTTCTATCGTTTGAGTATGTTTACTATTGCACTTTGAGTATCTTTTCAATACTCATTTGAGTTTCTTTCTGTAATCCTTTCTGATGCGAGTTTCTATTGAATTTGAGAGTGTTTCCAGTGTGGGCGTGCATTTCTTTCAAACTGAGTATCTTTCTATCGTTTGGGTATGTTTACTATTGCAGTTTGAGTATCTTTTCAATTCTCGTTTGAGTATCTTTCTGTAATCCTTTCTGATGCGAGTTTTTCTTGAATTTGAGAGTGTTTCCAGTGTCGGCATGTGTTTCTGTCAAACTGAGTATCTTTCTATCGTTTGAGTATGTTTACTATTGCACTTTGAGTATCTTTTCAATTCTCGTTTGAGTATGTTTCTGTAAGGCTTTCTGATGCGAGTTTCTCTTGAATTTGAGAGTGTTTCCATTGTAGGCGTGTGTTTCTTTCAAACTGAGTATCTTTCTTTCGTTTGAGTATGTTTACTATTGCAATTTAAGTATCTTTTTCAATTCTCGTTTGAGTATCTTTCTGAACGGCTTTCGATGCGAGTTTTTCTTCAATTTGAAAGTGTTTCCAGTGTGGGCGTGTGTTTCTTTCAAACTGAGTATCTTTCTATCGTTTGAGTATGTTTACTATTGCACTTTGAGTATCTTTTCAATTCTCGTTTGAGTATCTTTCTGAACGGCTTTCGATGCTAGTTTGTCTTGAATTTGAGTGTGTTTCCAGTGTGGGCGTGTATTTCTTTCAAACTGAGTATCTTTCTATCGTTTGAGTACGTTTACTATTGCACTATGAGTATCTTTTCAATTCTCGTTTGAGTATCTTTCTGTAATCCTTTCTGATGCGAGTTTCTATTGAATTTGAGAGTGTTTCCAGTGTGGGCGTGTATTTCTTTCAAACTGAGTATCTTTCTATCGTTTGAGTACGTTTACTATTGCACTATGAGTATCTTTTCAATTCTCGTTTGAGTATCTTTCTGTAATCCTTTCTGATGCGAGTTTCTCTTGAATTTGAGAGTGTTTCCAGTGTGGGCGTGTGTTTCTTTCAAATGGAGTATCCTTCTATCGTTTAAGTATGTTTACAATTGCAATTTAAGTATCTTTTAAATTCTCGTTTGAGTATCTTTCTGAACGGCTTTCGATGCGAGTTTTTCTTGAATTTGAGAGTGTTTCCAGTGTCGGCATGTGTTTCTGTCAAACTGAGTATCTTTCTATCGTTTGAGTATGTTTACTATTGCACTTTGAGTATCTTTTCAATTCTCGTTTGAGTATGTTTCTGTAAGGCTCTTCTGATGCGAGTTTCTCTTGAATTTGAGAGTGTTTCCACTATCGGCGTGTGTTTCTTTCAACTGAGTATCTTTCTTTCGTTTGAGTATGTTTACTATTGCACTTTGAGTATCTTTTCAATTCTCGTTTGAGTATCTTTCTGTAAGCCTATCTGATGCGAGTTTTT